>NW_025057202.1:0-5813 GCF_019279795.1 Protopterus annectens | reverse complement strand
CACATCACACAAAGAACAGACACAGACAGAACTCTCAAACTGTGTTACTCAGTAAAAACAAAAAGGTTACACATTACAAAAAGCACAGACACATGCAGAACTCTCAAACTATGTTACTCAGTAAGACTAAAAAGGCTACACATTACACAAAGCATAGACACATGCAGAACTCTCCAACTACGTTACTCAGTAAAAAGGAAAAGGTTACACATTACACAAATCACAGACACATGCAGAACTTTCAAACTATGTTACTCAGTAAGAACAAGAAGGTTACACATTACACAAACAAAGCACAGAACTCTCAAACACACTTGCCTATCTAAAACAATCCATAAACCCAAATCTGGATTTACTATGATTAATCACATCTCACTTATCCAAAGCAAATAATTGGAACTTAAACATCTAAGTGGCACATTTAATCATACACCATGACCAGCAAAAAAAATTGCTATATATTAACTGATATATATATATATATATATATATATATATATATATATATATATATATATATATATATATATATATATATATATGTATATATATATATATATATATATATATATATATATATATATATATATATATTTTTTTCCAGAGGCAACTTCTATACCTCTTAAAGTTTGGGTCTCTGATCTGTACATACATAAAGATAGATAGATAGATAGATAGATAGATAGATAGATAGATAGATAGATAGATAGATGTAGGTATAAAATCTATTATATTAGATCAAACAAGCACAATCTTGATATCCAGAATATTGATGTAAAAACACTGAAACATGGAATGTCAACACGGTGTGCATACCCTGAGGATTACCTGAGGATTATGTGTGTGCCAATTACTTGTTAAACTCAGTAAGTTTCAAACATGCAAAAAAAAAAAGATACTGACCTCCCTGTAGCTAACAAATTAATTATATAAGTATCTATTTTCCCTTCAGAAATAAAGATGGCATCAAGCTCAATAGACCTCTGTTTTCTTTAACTGTCTGTCAAAGATCTTTCACTAAGTAACGACTGCTTACTGAAGCATTCTTACTAACAAAATTACTTCCACACAAACTTTTAAGTATTTAAGAAAAAATTAAAACTCCATCTTCAAGAAGAGTTTAAATGTACTTGCTTTGGACCCCCAAGATAATTCTGCTACAATACCTGTTTACTTTCATTTCTTAAAATATTACTAAAATCCTTTAGATTAGCTGGGAATTACTTCCCTGTTTTACATATAGTATAGTATAGTATAGTATAGTATAGTATAGTATAGTATAGTATCGTATAGTATCTTATAGTATCGTGTAGTATACCATTGTGCCAGCTCACTTTTTCATGAGTGGAATATTTAAGATTTCTCTGTATGTGCTTTGCTATGCATGCATATTTGTCTATGTAAAAGTGTCTTACTCATTTGCATCTGCCTTGAAGCCTCAGTAGTGCCTGAAAAGGGTCCCAGACCAACCCACTCACCTAGTTTACAAACAAAAAAAGTAAATAGATAAACCAAGGTGTCAAACTCAGTACTGCAAAGTTAAATATTGTTATTTTGTAAACAGCTTTCCTTTATATTTAAAAATATTTTACTACATGTTGGTCTCTGTTCTGTTTGACTGACTCTCTGAAGTAATATTATATTGTAAACAAAGATGTCCTTGGAAAGAAATGCAATCTGCAGTCATAATACATGTGGGTTGTCCTGCTCGGCAGCCCTCGGTCGGCCGGGATTCCAAAGTCTGGGTCCGGACGCCGGTTGATGTCGCGATTTCTCCGACGCCAGAGCTGCTGGAGTAATATAAGCATCAGCCGACGCCATTTTCTTTCTAGTCTTTCTTGCCAAGGCTGGGTGCCTCGAAGCAGAAGCAGTTCGCGCAAGTGCCGTCCGGTCAGCTTCCTGTATTCTTCGACAATCAAGTCATCAAAAATCTGGCACTCGCTAGACCTTTCTTTGCCCTTCAGCCGACATGTCAGAAATTACTGAAAAAAGTTAACAATTGTCTATCTTGTGGTAAACAAATACCTCATAAGGATTTCCACTCTTATCAATGCTACACCATCTTTGCCTTGGCCCAGACCACGCACGCTCGCCTGTGTAGCCTCTGTGCTCAGCTCTTTCAACAAGCGCACTCCTCAGAAGGCCATGGCTGAGTTTGCTGGAAGACTTTTCGCTTATAAATTTGTTGATACACCATGCCGCCGGAACTTCCATCGGCGCATCGCAAACTCCCAAGCAGTTTAAAAGACCGACTGACATCTCTCGCCCACAAGGCCTACCACCGGGACCGCACGCTTAAAAACCTAGCGCGAAAAGTTCGTTCCCTCTGAGACGGTCTTTCCACCATCACTTCAACCAAAAGACACTGCATTACCGGTTTACGATTCTCGGATTCGACATCAATCTCGAATGGCCAGTTATCGATTCTCTCCTCCTCCGGATACCGGAAACCGGTGGAACCATGCCCGGTGACCGCAATTGTCAGAGACAAGGTCACTCCCAAGCACGTGAGCTGCCAGGCCTCCTATGGCCATGTCTATTAAGGCCTACACTAGGCTAAGGCAGCAAGCAAAACGAAAACCACATCGCATTAAAACCTTAATGTCAGCTCTACTCCAGAGACACAAATTATGCCTTATTGCTGCTGACTTAATTTCTATGATTAGAGGTTCACAGGCCCATCCTGAGAGAGGATCCCAGCCTTCTTCTGATAAAGGCCCTGGGTTGAACCTCTGACCCTATTCCTTCAGATGAAGATTCTGGAGGGCTCTGTCCACTCTTGATAGCCAGGAAGAGCTCTTCCAGACGCTATGAGGACCTCGGATGCAGAAGATTCCCATCCCCCGGCCTCCCTCCTGCTGGAGGATATTTCTTTGGGGAAGTTCTTGGCTGTGAACCCACCATGAGGGAACATTTCAAGTGGCAAGAACAGGAATATTCTTGATTCCAGAAACGCCTTTAGACTTTCTCCTTAAGAAGCCCCAGCACAGGCCCCTAGCTAATTCCCTCTCCTGTACTTGATGTTTTGGATGATTTATATTCTGGACTCTAGTGCTACCCCGTGACTCTCTTTTCTCCTGCTCCAGCTAAGCCAGACAGGTATGCACATAGGGTCCCAGAAACACATTCCCATTTATTCAGGGGCCCATACTGCTGGATTTGGAAACTATTTCACAGGGGCCTAAAGGGAGTTTCTGCTTCCCACCTCTGGGTAAAAAATCCATTGCCCTCCAACAGGGAAGCTAGGGTCATTAGGAGAGATGAAGGGCAAAAGGTTTTACACATCCACTACCTTATCTATGAGAACCTTTCTTGAATCTGCCTTTTTTCATATGTTGGCAAATATTTCAGGATTTCCTGTTAGAAGATTTACAAAAAACATTAGCCACTCCTGATCCTTTTAGACAGGAAGGCTTTGCAGGAAGCTGTACATAACACTTCAACAAGTAAGCAATCACTTCCCTTTGCAGTGTGGATATGGATGCACTTGGAAGCTTCATGTAGGGCAGCTATGACAGGGTAAGTCATTCGTAGACATGCATGGTTAAAAGATCAACCTCTCTACCAGATCCATGTAAAGGCAAAACTTCTGGATGCAACCTCTTGGGAAAAGAACAACAAGCTTTTGGTGCTAATGCTAAGGATGTGTTAAAGACCATCTAAGAAAAAAGCAAAAATCAGTTCAGACGGTGAAAAGATTTCCTCCAGGTTCGAACCTCCCTAGATTCAGTAGGAATTGGCCTTCAAAAAAACTGGTCCTTTTCCTAATCCAGAAAAGTTTCAAAGGCAGTAAAACAGACGGGCTTCGAGGAAGAGGCCAATACAGAGAAGCCCTTACAGGGGACCTGACATAAATGGCAGCCAGGAAACCTAAAGAAGTGATGCAGGGGTTTCACTGCCCCACAGCCACAATCTCAATGACTTTTCCTCTACTTCCTACTTTACCAGGGAAACAAATTAGAGGCTCCCTTTGGCGGCGGAAATTATCTTCTGTTTGCAGAAAATTGGCACAGACTGACAAAAGCGCTGACAAATGTGGATTTTTGGACATTATATGACCGAGGCTACAGGGCGTTCCATCCTTCATACCTTGGTTAAGAAAAACAAGGCATGCCAAACCTGCCATTGCAAAAATCCAGAGGGCAGAGGCTATCAAGCAACCGATCCTCGTTTTCTGCTGACTCCAAATGAAAGCAACCAGAAAGAGTTCCCTCAACAAGAACAAGGCCAGGGGTTTTACTTCAAGACTGTTCCTTTGTTCCAAGAAAAGAATCTCAATGGAGACCAATACTGGACTTTGTCCTCGCGATTAAACACCTTCTCATAGTAACCAAAAGTTCAAAAATGCTGGACTCTACAGCAACTCCTTCCCATGCTGGGCAAGGGGTCTTGGCTGATTACTCTGGACCTCAAGGAGGCATACCTGCATGTCCCTAATATCCTGTAGACACAGCTGCAGAAGATACTCCTCAGGATTTCTTTGCAGGGCCAGAGCATTATCAATTCTCAGCATACTGCCATTTGGCTTATCTACTGTGACCAGAGGTATTCACAAAATGCCTGGCTTTCAGTAATTGCTCATTGCAGGCTCCTAGGGGATACAAATTTACCTGTACCTGGATTTACTGCCTCCATACAAGCCGGACGCTAATATAAAATTGATGTTGACAAAAAACTTGGACTATGTCATACGATTACATTACGCTAAGCTCTGGGATACAGTCAACTTCCCAAAAAGCTTCCAAGACTGATCAAACTAAACTTGTCCCAGCAAATAATCTTCTTAGGTGCCAAACTAGACACAGCCTCTCAAATGGCTTACCTGACAGAAGACAAGCAAGAGAAGTTAACCTTCATTATTTCAAAGGTTTAGCAAAACTCACCCAGATGACTGCAGGTAAGGGAGTATTCCTACAGGCCCCAAGGTTACATGGCATCCTCTGAATTCTCCTGGTTCCATTAGCAAGACTACACATGAGAAAGCTTCAATGGTACCTAAAAGGCATGCTTGGTCTCTAACACAGCAAATAACAACTTTGGTGACAAATCCATACCGCTTCTCATTCCTATAAGCCTTCACAAAAGGGAATTCTATGTAGGGCCTTGGTGGTTGCCAGGCAAACACAGGTATAAGTCATTCAAAAACCACAGATAACACAGACCATGACCACAGACGCCTCAGACCTTGGATGGGGTGTAATATGGAAGGCAAGTGTATACATCCAGTGACCAAATGGTCTCCAAAGGAAACACATCTGCATATAAACCAAAAAGGAGATGCTGGCAGTAATGCATGCCATCGAGGCTCTTTCTAACACCAACTTCAGCAAGGCCATTTACTGGATAATGGGACAGTATCAACACCACTGTGATGTGATATATAAAATGCTGTTGGGGCACCCACTCTACCCCCTTTGCAGACTGACAATGCATCTTTTGGGAAAAAATCACTGGAGCCTAAACATCCAGTTACAATCCCAGTTTGTTCCAGGCAAAGACAATGTGTTAGCGGACAGCCTAAGCAGGAATTTCACAGATCCACATGTGAGTGGAGTGTTACATCCGGGCGGTCTCACACAACTCACTTCTCGGCTACGGGGCAAGGCTTTCAGAAGTGGACCCATTTGCCCTCACCCTCAAATCCACCTTCTACACAAAAAATTCTGCACAAGAACATACCATCCAAAAGCTTGGAAAAATAGATGCCTCTCATTCAACTGGAACTCTAACAATCTATGCATTCCCACCTCTGTCAATGATGACCTCAGTACTACTAAAGATCAAAGTGCAGAGAGACCTATGGGAATCATAAT
>NW_025057201.1:0-7074 GCF_019279795.1 Protopterus annectens | reverse complement strand
TTTGGACCTTTTTTTCGGGAGCTGAATTGTAAAGTTTTTTTAAAGGAACAATGGACATCATAGGTTCCTACGATATTTCATTGATTGGGAGGAAGAAAGTTTTTGAATTCATGGAGTATATCAACCATACTACCAAGTTTCTGAAGTTCACCTATACTATCAGTACAGAATCATTGAAATACCTCGATGTAGAAATATACAAAAGTGCTGGAAAATTTGAGAGTAGGGTATATAGAAAGGAAACCTATGTTAATTCATACTTACATTACAATAGTGCCCACCCCTTACATAGTAAGAAGAACATTGTTAAAGGACAATTTGTAAGGGGTTCTCGAATGACATCAAATGACTCAGATTTCCAGGTAGAATGTAAGACATTACATAACATGTTTAAAGAACGAGGTTATCCAGAGGAATTCATCAACAAGCTGAGAAGAGGTAGAAGAAGGAAGGCAGGGTAGATTTGAACCCTTAATAGGTAAGGGGAACAAGCCTAAAGTAGGATCGGGGTTTCATACAGAAATAAATAGTAAGAAGAATGATCAAGAAAGTTATAGGAGAAGTTTAATTTTAGAATATAATAGTTCCAATAAAAGGTTAGGTGATTTTTTCAAAAAAGAATGGAAAAAGTTTAGCATATTAACGGATATAGAAGAGATACCCAGAATGGAACCTAAAATAGTATTCAAAAATCCACCTAATATAGGTAAAATTTTGGAAAGGAGAAATAATATGGTTAGGGATAAACACAAGGAGATGTGGGATATGTGGAAGATGCCACAATGCCCTACATAATCAAGTAAGGCAGAAATATATATAGATAGCAGAAAGAGAAGGGTTACAAGTAGGACTTACTACAATTGTGATAGTAGGGAGTTGTTTATATAGCAATTTGTCAGATATGTCAATGCTCTACATTGGTAAGACTGAGAGATGTTTGAAACGTAGAATATATGAACACAATTATGATATTTCAAAACCCAAAAAATACCAATACACTATATAAACATTGTAACGTATGTCCTGAAGCCAAATATGAGTTTTTTGTGTTGGACCAGGTTAAGCCTGATAAAAGGGGAGGCCTTTGGGAAGAAATCCTGGAAAATAAGGAATTATGGTGGCAGGTGTACTTGGATTCCAACACTAGTCCAGGAATCAATGAATATTTGACTATAACACCCCTACTCAAAATAAGAGCTAACAAATTATAGAGTAGTTCAGATTATGGAAACTAGAGGGCATTAATATAGGAAGGCTTTCCAAGACTCAATTACTAAATTACATATGATAAATTTAAAATCAAAATACGTTTTTTTATTATATAAATTATTTTTTGTATACATATATATTTAATTAATTATATTTATACCTAAATTAATACATACAATCAAGTATTAACAGTTGGATGTCAGTTTTTAACAGTAGAATACATATTTTTTTAATTTATAGCACAAAGCACTTTAACATGAAAGGCATTAATATTAATGAATTAGATGTAGGGATTGGTGTGTTTGACTGAGTATGATAAGACTTATGACCAATGAAATTGTTCATTAATTATTTGATTTAGTACTTAAATGTGTGTTTAAAATTCTTTACATTGTCTGATGAAGTCTTAGTGACGAAAACGCAGTGATATTAAGTTGTATGTAAGAGTGTTTATTTTTTGCTGGTCTTGCTGTTTCGGAGACTAGTTAGCAGCGTGGTTCACCATTTTTAACTTTGTGAAATAAACTTCTGTGGATCTCTAAACAGCGTGCCCAGGCACTTTATTTGGTATATGTATGTATATATGTATATATATATATATATATATATATATATATGTATATATACATATATATATGTATATGTATATATATATATATATAGTATATATATATATATATATATATATATATTATATATATATATATATATGTATGTATATATATATATATATATGTATATATATATATATATATAATATATATATATACATATATATGTATATATACATATATATATATATATATATATATATATGTATATAGACATATATATATATATCATATATATATTATATATATATATATATATATATATATATATATATTATTATATATGTAAATATATCATATATATATATAATATATATATATTATATATACATAATATTATATATATATATACTACATCCTGGGACGCTCCCAACATTTTAGCGAACAGATTGAGTTGGACTATTCTAATGCCATACAAGAGCTCTCTGAAACAGTCAATAGCAGGAAAGATATTCCTTGAGGACAGCCTTTCTGCAATCTCTTGATCTCCTTCCAACATGAAGTGCAACGAGTTCTTCGCTCTGATTCCCTCACCAGGGGATCCCCCCAGAGATGCTGTAGTTGATGCTTGGCCCTCCTGGGTTACTGACTTATCCCAATGTTCTTTTTGTTTCACTGTTGCAGTTATTACATTTGGGTTATCTGCCTGCAGGTAGCCCTCAGCCGGTCTGAATATCAGAGTCTTGGATTCCAGCGTCGGATGCTGTCTCTTCTTCCATGACATCAGGTCATCAGGGGTATAAAACAAACAGCCGACGCCATTACATCAGTCTTTCTTGCCGCGCGCTGCCCAAAGCAGAAGCAGTTCGCAGGTGCCTGTTGGTTGACTCCTGAAATTTTTGTTTTAGAGTTTCAGCACCGAAGTCTTCAAAAAAGCTAAGTACCCCATTGGGGATCCTTTTTCTTGCTCTTAACCAATGTCAGTAAAAGTTTACAATTGTATTGCTTGTAGAAGGCAAAAACCTCATAAAGATTTTCATTCGTACTGCATTCCTTGCTTAGGCCCAGACCCCGACGTCCCCCACTGTCGGTTTTGTGCCTTATTCAATCCCCGAACTATTTGTCGTCTGTCTATATTTGCAGCGAAGTATTTTGGTACTCTGTATAACTGTCCAGAAATGGCTTTGGTTAGCCATCCGATTACCGATATTCCGAAAAAATGTAAAAATAAAGACGGAGACACACTGCATAGGTCCAAAACCGACGACAATGCTTCTGCTAAGCTAGTCACCAGTTGGCCAGTACTCAGTGAGGTGCTTTTGCAGCTGCTGATACCCGCTACTTCAGATGCGCAGGCCTCTGCAGGACCCATTCAGAAGTATGCCGAGATGCTTCAACCGACTATGGAACACTGGTGTCTTTATCTTGCATGGGTCCAGAGCCACTGTACAGGCACTGGCTTCTGAGGGTGTATTCAGGCCTGTAGACTTGCATTTTAAACCAATGCCATCTTTTTCATCCAGGTCTAAAACTAGAGCCCGGCAAAACCCGACATCAAGCTGCATGCTCAGGCCCATATGCTAAAAAACAAATGCTTAGAAATGGCTGAAGACCTCATTACATAATTAGGGAAGCCAGCCTTCCCCTCTGAGACCTAGAACTGATTCCCTTCTGATTCTTCCTGATCCAGAATCTGATATTTCTGTTTTCTGATTACCAAGTTTGTCCCTATCTACCTGTGAGGATTCTGATGCACAAGGATTCCATCCTTCTGCTTCCCTCCAGAAGATTTTCTTTTGGGTAAGAAACCTTGCACACTCTTAGGGAGCATTTCCACTAGGCCAAGTTTCTCTTATGACTCCAAAAGGGGCGTAGGAATTCTTTTCCTCCTCAACACAGGCCTTTAGCTATCGCCTGTTCTGGACAGTATGGGTGATGCTTTCTTGAATCTAGCCTTTCCCCAGACCTTTACCTCAGCTCCCAGAAAGCCAAGTGGATGTTACAGGTACCTGGCTCTCTAGGTTCTCTTCAAGGAGATCCTATTCTGCGGTCAAGACCATTTCCAAGGACAAAAACGTGAGGCTTCTGCTGCAAAAAACTACCCTTCTGATGAGATTCTAGAGCCTTGGACAGATGAAGGGTGAAAGAATATGTCACTTCTGCTACTTTGGCCATTAGGGCTTTAAATTGCCAGTTTCAAAGTACCAGCAGCATATTATGGGATTACTGGAACAGAAAATGATGTTGATTCCTGACTGTGCTGAACACAAACAATTACAGGATTTAATGCATGCTGCAGAACAAGTTGGTAAACATACTTTGCGATGTGGTTTTGACTCTTTAGAAGCATTTTGTAGGGCTGCTGTCACTGGGTCTGTACTTAGAAGGCATGCTTGGCTTAAGGGGCAAAACATGCCAGATCATGTTAAAGCTAAATTACTGGATGCTCCCTTAAAGACCGCCTGTTTGGCAACAAAGCAGAATAAGTCCTCAAAAAGATGTAGGAAAAAGCTATATCTATGCAAACTGCTAAAGATTTTCTGCAAGTACAGCCTCCCAGATTTAGTAGGCATTGGCCTTCAAAGAATTGGTCCTTTCCAGCCTCTTCAAGGCCTTCTCAGTCCAAACCCAGGAACAGCAGACCACATAGGTTACAGTCTCAGGCTACTCACAGGCCTAAGCAGTGGGGGGACACCCACTTCCAAAGCAGGGAGTAGTAAGACACCCCCCCCCATGGGAAAATGGCACAATGACTTAACCTTAACCCTTCCAAGCCCTGCTCAGCTGCCTGCTCCCTTAGGAGGAAAGCTCGCCTTGCATGCAAAAACACTGGGAACTCATTACCCAGGACAAGTGGGTTTTGAATATAGTTTCCCAAGGATTCAGATTCCACTTCCCCACCCTACCAACCCCAAACAGTTGGCCAGACCTACCCCTAAATCAGTGGGCAGAGGCTCAGCAGCAGGTTCTCTCTCTCCTAAGTATCAGAGCTATTCAACCTGTCCCAGCAGAAGAAAGGGGGCAAGGATTTTATTCAAGACTTTTCCTGGTACCCAGAAAAGACAGCTCCTGGAATCCTGTCCTGGACCTCTCTATTCTAAACACTTTTTTTGGTAATCCCAAAATTCAAGATGCTAACACTTCATTAACTGCTTCCTATGCTAGGCAACGATGTCTGGTTGGCAACCTTAGACTTAAAGGAAGCTTACCTGCACATTCCAATAAGGGAATCTTGCAGTAAATATCTACGCTTCAGGGCAGGCTCCACGCACTTTCAGTTCTCTGCACTTCCCTTTACCTTATTTACTGTGCCCAGGGTATTCACAAAATGTCTAGCTCCAGCCATTGCATTTTGCAGGCAGAGAAATATTCAGATATACCCATACTTTGACGATTGTGTGATTCAGGCAGAAAGCCAGGAATTGCTATTAAAAACATCTTGCATTTGTAAAGAAACTTCTAAACTCTCTGGGGTACACCATAAACGAAAAGAAATCTCACCTAGTACCCTGCCAACAAATTGTATTCCTGGGAGCAAGCTTGAACACAACTTCTCAGATGGCTTTCCTCACTCCAGAGAAACAAGTTTATTTGACAACCTTCTTCAAACTACTGGTCACAAAGACCCAACTATCTGCAAGGAAAATCCTGCAAGCCCTGGGGTTCGTGGCCTCTTGCATTCTACTAATTCCATATGCAAGACTGCATATGAGGATACTACAATGGTATGTAAAAAGCCTCTGATGACAACATTACTCAGGACCTGAAACCACTGATGCCTGTCACTCCTTGCATAAAGACAGAGTTCCTTTGGTGGGCAGAGGCCTGCTACCACAACAAGGGACTCCCTTTCACTCTACCCCTGCCGCCAAACCCTAACAGATGCATCAGACTATGCATGGGGCTCATCAGGGCAGTGCATTCAGGGCAAATGGAACCCAAGACAGATGCACCTGCATATCAACCAAAAAGAAATGTTAGCTGTACAGTATTCCCTGACACCCTCTCTTGCGCAGTATGATACTGCTGTATCCGTGGCACCTACCTCCTGCTTGGTCAGTCAGCTGTATCACGGCAAGGGCTTCATCTCAGTTTGGTTTAGAAGCTATAGTAACATTTATGGGTGATAACCTAAAACACATTTTATGGTGGAACTAATAGAGTTCTGCTTGACCCAAATTTTTGAATTTAATGGCATCTTATATCGACAACTAAAGGAACAGCGATGGGCTGGTTTGCCCCAGCCTATGAATCTATTTATGGGTCTTTTTTGAAAACAAGTATATATATAATCATTCTTTTTTTAGGAAACATGTCATTGGGTACTATAGATTTATTGATGATTTAATTTTTATATGTAAGGGGGGATATGATTCATCTACTACATTTATTAATGATTTAAATAGTAATGAATTTGGTATCAAATTTGATGATACCTGTATAGGAGATAAAATTAATTTCTTGGATATTTCGTTACCTGGATGTAATGGTAATAAAATTATTACAAATATACACAGAAAATTTAATGAGAAATTGGAAAATGTGTGGCACCAGTTGTCATCCGATACACACATTGAAAGCCATCCCTTATGGAGAATTCATTAGAATAAAAAGATTAAGTAGTGATGCGTCTCTAGCAGCTAATGAAGCTTTGAGAGGAGCTAATTTGTTTATTGATAGAGGCTATAACAAATTAAATGTTATGAATAGCTATAATGAAGTGTTTGGTGATAAAAAAATTAAAAATAAATATAATACAGGGCAACATAATAATAAAGTACAGAATGGAGATAAATTATTTTTTGTAACTAAATATACTAATTTTTCTCCTATGATTAATAATATAATAAAACAATACTGGGATTTTGTCAGAAAAGAAATTATTTCACTAAAGAATGTAGAACTGGTGATATCATATAAAAGAGGTAGAAACATACAAGATTTTCTGGTTCACAGTGTGTATAAAGAAAAGCAAAACCCTATATTAATTAATATTAATGAAGTAGGCACTTTTTCATGTAATAAATGTTCCATATGTCCCTTTATAAATAAGGAAATAAGAGAAATTAATGGAAAAAAATTTACAAATAGAGCAAAATACTCCTGTTTTAGTACAGGGGTAATTTATGTTATCTTCTGCTCATGTAAGAAATATTATATTGGTGAAACCAAAGCACTTTATCTAGAATAAAGGAACATGTGAGAGATGTGAGAAATAGAAACAGCATTGCAGAACATTTTAATAATGAACATGATGGTAGTTTAGAATGTATGAAAGTTTCTTTAGAACATACCATTACATTTTAATAAAGTC
>NW_025057200.1:0-4221 GCF_019279795.1 Protopterus annectens | reverse complement strand
AATGGGGAGGTTGTTTTGATCTTTGATATCCAATAAGGATTGGCATCTGAAATGTTTTTCATAGGTTCCAAATATCATGGATTTCATTTTCTTGGAGTTAAGCAGGAATTTATTGGAACTGAGACATGCAGTGAGGGACAATGCATCTTAATAAACTACACAGCATTTTATCACTGAGCTTGAGGTCATGGTCAGTACATTAACGTAATTTAT
Source organism: Protopterus annectens (assembly GCF_019279795.1). Classification (NCBI taxonomy): domain Eukaryota; kingdom Metazoa; phylum Chordata; order Ceratodontiformes; family Protopteridae; genus Protopterus; species Protopterus annectens. The sequence goes on along the minus strand of NW_025057200.1, from coordinate 4,008 downwards.
GGTCAAGTCCTTCTTAGAGGATTTGAGTGTCAGCAGAGGGGTTAATAATGTTGCCCAAGTTGCAGCTATCAGCAGACTTGATTAGCCATATGCCTTAAAGTCAGACAATTGTCTGCTGAAGAAAAAGAAGAAGGGCCCAGGACTGGGCTATGTGGGACACCACTAGTGACATTTCTTTGTGTGGAAAAGGTGCCACTAATCCTCCCTGTGTAAATTCTATCAGTGATCCAGTTGGCTATTCAGTGGGTGATTTATAGCGGTTAATATTTAAGCATGTGAACTTATAATAACCACTATGAAGTATTGTATCAAAGGCCTTTGTCAGATCCATAGAGGAAGTATGGACAGATTAGCTCTTGTCCATGGCTTCAGCAACTCTTTCAAAGAAACTGATTAGTTCATAGGTGTGTACTAGGCTAATGCCCTTGGAGCCTTTACATGCCTAGCCCTTAGGATTACCCTGGCATTGTGCCACCCGACCTTAGTTCCCAGTGCCTCTGTCGTGTAGAGCCAATGGAGTGATCCCTGGGGTGAATTTTCTATTAAAATAAAGTGGCTGGTTTCATTTCATAGCACCATTTCATAGCACCACCTCTGCTCTCTTATCCTTCACTAACCATATTAACAGTAATCATAATATTGATACTCTATCCTCAGCTGTTTTTATTGACCTGTCCTAATAGGTTCATAGGTTCATACTAGGCTATCTGCTCTAGGGCATTTACAAGCCTAGCCAGAGTTTTGGGGCACCCCCCTTAGGATGAGAATACTGCCCTTTTAGGGTTTAGTTTATTTGCCTCTGTCTAGTAGTGACACAGAGATGACCCCGGGTAAAACCCCATCTCCCATCCACTGGAGATTTCTCTTGAATAGAGTCAGTGAGGGGGTCTGCCTAACATGGACTGGGATTCTGTTCCAGAGTGTAAACCTCTGGGTTATGAATCTGTCCCTCCAGCACGTTCTATTTATTTCTGTGTTGAGGTTTAAGTCACTTTTTCTCGTGGCTCTGATGGATTTGGATTTTCTGAGGTGGAGCATGTCCATTAATTCAGGATTGGACATGGCCTTGTACATCAGGCACAGATCACCTCTGGGGGGTATGCAACTGAATAGAGCTGGAGTTTTTTCAGTCGGGCAGCATATGACATTTGTTTAAGACCCTTTATCCTCTTGGTGAGGAACTTTTGAGGTCTTTCCAACTGCTGCAGGTGTCGGGTGAGATACATCCCAAATGGGGCATTGTTTAATCATTGGCCTGATAAGAGAAGAGTACAGGGGCACAATGACCTCTCTTGATCTAGATGTGAAACCCTTCATGATAAGGTGGGCAATATAGAAGGCCTTCCTAACCACTTTGGCAATGTGAGTGTCAAATGAGAGGTTACTGTCAACCTAGGGGCCCTAGGTCCCTGATTACCTCTTCCACTTAATGGATTACCCTATGTGGTAATTTGTCTACCTTGTTTTTCCCAAAGGGTATGACTATACATTTTTGGCGTTCAGCTTAAGGCCATGGCTCTGGCACCAATTATCCATTTCTATGAGGCCTCTCTGAAGGATGTTTGTGTCCGCTGAGTATCAATTATGGCCGTGATCACATCTTCAACTTTGTCAGCCACAATCCTCCTATGTTTGCCTGTTCCTCGGAAAATAATCCAACAAGGGGGTCCCAGGACTGAGTCCTGTGGGACACTTGACTGGCTTAGAGTCTGACATAGCTCCAGCAACTCTGACCCTGTGGGTTCTGTCCTTGAGCAGTTTGCAACCCATCTTGTGACATATGGGTTTACATTTAAGCTGGTGAGTTTGTCTATGATGCCCGAGTGGGGTATTGTGTCAAAGGCTTTGCAAGGTCAAGGTAGGCTGTGAAACTGCCTTACCCTCATCAATGGCCTTAGTGACTGTTTAAAAAAGTCAACCAAGTTCAAAAAGCAGGATCTGCCCTTGACAAAGCCAAATTGGGTAGGATCCAATGTCTGTAGGTCCCCAATGTCTTTGTTTATGAGTTCCATAATGATCCTCTCCATAGCTTTGCAGACCAGGCTCGCGCATGGGGCAGTAATTTCAGGGTCCGTGAAGCACCGCCTTTGTGAAGTGGGACCACTGTTGCCCGGCCACTCTTTGGGTACGTATCCTGTAGTAAGGCTAAGATTAAACAGCAGCCTTATGTGTGGGTTTAGTTCCTCTTGGAGTTCGTGTAGCACACAGCCGGGGACACCATCCGGTCCCATTGATGCTGTGTTTTTAGCTTTAGAGAGGGCGGCTCTCACCTGGGCATCATAATGTTCCATAATGCCATTTTAATGCAAGTGAGATTAGAATTTGCTATGTTGGTATGTTCAAAAGATAGACTCTGCCTAAAAAGGGTACTAAAGGAACAGAAATGTAGACGGTAGGCAGAAGCTTTATAATTGTGTAGTCTAGTCTTACATTCTGAATGACCTACATGGCTGTCTTTTAATAAACGTTAAAGGGTGTAATAATGACTGATCAAATAGCAAACTTAATAGGCATTAACAAAAAAATCCAAACTATAAAAAGTAATTAAGGTAGTTGAATGTGTTTATATTACTTTTGTTAACTTAGTGTGATAAATAACATACAAATCATAGGGTTATCTACTGCAGCTGAAACACCCTCCTTTATCCTGGATGTCACTTCTCCATTAGACATAAACATATTATTAAAGGGTGCATCTCCAAGTTGGTGCTCACCTTGAATTCATAAGATCATAAGAATTTCAGGGCAATTGAACTGCAACGCCATTAGTGCAATGGCAATACCTACCCTTAGGCCTTGACGCTCTTTTCAGTCATATCAAGGTTGAATTTGTGAATACACAGTTGTTCAGCTCTTTTTTAAAGGCAGGCATTGTATCACACTGCTTAATTTGGAGAGGGAGCTTACTCCAGAGAAGGGGTAGGTGCTAAGTGAAAAATGTTTCCTTCTTCATAACAATCACTCTTGGGCATGGGGGAGACCAGTCCAGAAACCTAACTAGTGGTCCCATATGGAAACCAGAATCCCAGGGCAAAATCCATTACAAATGTCTATGCCTTTGATGTTTCAAGGAGCTTCACCAGATCCAGGAAATAGTCCATAGAAAACACCAATTAGCCCCACTTAAAAACATGAGTGAGCGAGCACACACACACACACACACACACACACACACACACACACACACACACACACACACCCACACACAACAACACACACACACACACACACACACACACACACACACACACACACACACACACACACACACACACACACAAACAATCCCATATTAAAGTAAACCCAACAGATCGGTGCCCACAAAACATTTTGAGAGCTCAGATTACTATTACATTAAAGGGTACAAATCTTGCTCTGAAACAATAATTCCATCTCATCTAGACAAAATATTGTATCAAATGTGAAACAAAGCAAAACAAAAATAAATAAAGAAATAGTAGTCAGTCATGTAAAAGAGGAACAAAGGACATACAAGAATATTGCTGCAATATCCAGTTGCCCAACTCAGAAATGGGAGTCATTATTACTATCAGATCTGGTATGCAGCTCTGAGCTATAGTAACTGAGGCACCTGGAAAACTCAGGAAAACTAATGCAGTGGATGTATAGATACCTGAGTAGGAAGTGTGCTATTTCCTGTTGTCTGCCCTAAGGAGACAGGTGACATTCAGGAGAGGATGGGGTAACACACGAACACTTGTAGTAAATCAGGCCGGCCTCAAAAGGGTACAATTTATGGACCGGAGTTCTATTGTGACGACCCCTAACCGGGAAAAGCCGAAAAGACAACAACATTTCTTTTTTTTTTTTTTATTTCATCGCCGCCCATAGAGGCCGCCCTCCCTGGCCTCAAAAGGGCACAATTTATGGACCGGAGTTCTGCTGTGATGATTCTTAACCAGGAAAAGCCGAACAACAAAACCCTTTTTTTTAATTTCACCCCAATCACACCAGAACAATTGGCCCCCCCCTTGGGCCCCCCCAAAC
>NW_025057199.1:0-7343 GCF_019279795.1 Protopterus annectens | reverse complement strand
CCCAAAAACATGCCAAAAGCACTTTTAAGCACTTAAAATCATGTCTGGCGCTCGCTTGGCGCTGAGGTAACGCATGCGCACTGGCAGTTAGCTTGTGGGGCCGCGCTAATAAATGGTGTCTTCGCTACCGATAAACCTTTAATTGGCTAGTGACACACATTACGTTCAGCTGAGCACAGCTAGTTGCAAACAGTTTCAGCCTGTTAAACCTGATGCCTAGCAATGGGCACGCAGTTTGCAGCTTTTAAACACTACTCAGCTATGGGCACTCCGTCTCACAGCAGCTTAGCTGTCAGTACATTCTGACTATTTTTATTATTGTGTTACTCAGACTATATGCTCCATTTCATTCCATTTTACAAAAGGGAATACATTTACATTTGTTACAATACTGTCAGGGGGCTTTTTAGTGCTTATATTTACAAAAAAAAAAAAAAAAAAAAAGGTTGTTGTGGGGCTCTCGAACCCTGCCTGCCTACTCTTAGACTGGCAACTCTACCGGCTAAGCTATTACTTCTTGAGCTTACTTTGCATATTTAGTTCTTAGTATCCTTTTTCCCACTGAGCTGCTAACTGTGATTGTGCTAGTAGCTTTACTTGTTAATAATTTGAAGCGCACACAGTAGCAAAACATTTACGGAGTTTAAAAAAAAAAAAGGTTTTAATTTAATTTTATAACATCTCTTCACTTTATACACTGATGGTCTATCGGGGCATGTGTTGTGTAGTGTGTTTATTCACATTCCATGGCCTCTCAAGTGGCTGTTTACTTTCAGCCATTCTAGTCTTCCGGGCGTGTTGCGACACGGGGCTTAGCCTACAGACACGCCCCTCACTCTCTTACACGGACACGTGCATAAGAGTTACTAGTGTGATTCAGCATGCCTCATGCACCTCATGCATATGCATGACATGCTGACATCACACAGTTTAACTGCAGCCTCCGTGTAAGAGTTATAACTCTTACACGGAGGCTTCCTGAATCTGGCCCTTAGTTTCATCATATAGATCTATTTCATTTTAAATGTAAACTAAAAAATATTTACTTCAATTTTCACTATAACATTAAGAGATATAATAGATAACTTAATTAACAAAGACCAAACAGGATTTATAGTCAATAGATTAACATATGACAATATAAAAAGGGTAATGACTATCTTAGATTTAACAAAAGGAATGAACAAGAAACTGACCTTAATCAGCTGAGATATCAAGAAAATTCTGTAGATTTGAACTACGTGTTTAAAACTTTAGAAGTGTTTGCATTTCCAGAATAATTTATTGGAATATTGAAAAACATGAATAGAGACTACAAAGCATATGTTAAAACTGGATCTTGCATTTCACAAGGATTCACTTTAAACAAAGGCACAAAGCAAGGGGTGTCCCTTGCCCCCTCTACTATTTGCATTAGCTATCAAACCCTTAGCTAATAGTATAAGAAGCAATGAAAAAACTGATGAAATCTCAATTAAGAGATTGTCAATGTAAAATACAGCTTTTTGCTGATTATATTTTACTAACTATAGGAGATTTAAATTATTCAATCAAAGAAATAGATGAGGACTTTCTTGAAGTCTTCCCTATGTAAAAATGCATACAACAATCACAAATTCTTAAACAACATGGTCAGTGTTGCAATTAAAAAAAATCTGCAAAATAAAAATATATTTACAATGTTAAAAAGTAAAACTCAAACTGTGATAAATATATTTATGGGCAACACATTGACCAAATTCAAACTTCTTATTAAATGTGTTGGTGACTAAAAATTGTCTTTTAAATTATTATACTGGTGTTCAAATATGACTTTAAAGGTCTTAGTGGTTTTATAACAAAACTTTGGTCCATCTCCTAAAATTGGACCATCTTGTAACAGCGAATGATGTTCCAGTTCTTATACGAATCTTGTACATGTCCAAACTAATGGAAAGGGGAAAACTACAATGCTTGTTCATATCAACTTTGGTTTCAAAACCTGCTTTTAAAATAGGTCTATTTTACTGAATCTTAAAATGGAAAGGGTGTAGAATGACCCCTACTTTTACAAACATTACAAACAATGTCTTAAGCACTTGGGAAATAGAGAAATTAGTTAAATTAAAAAGGTTTGAGAAAACAAAGTTACATTGTTACATATATTATATTTTGCTTTTATTTGATAGGGACCATGGCTGAATTGGATTTATTCTTAATACAGATTTCCAAGAGCGTTAATTTTTTTAAAGTTTATATGGGATTCTGGAATAATTAGCAATGCTGTTAAATTTTCAATTAAATGTAATTTCTTGAAAAGTTTATTTTTACGAAGGGTTTGCCTCTTACTATTATTGGACAAACTAATTAAGGACATTTCCGTTTTAAGATTCAGTAAATGTAGACCTGTTTTAAAAGCAGGTTTTGAAAGCAAAGGTTTAGACACAGTTGATATGAACAAGTATTGTAGTTTTCCCCCTTCCCATTAGTTTAGACATGTATGAGATTCATAACATGCTATGTAAAAATTATTGTGGTTTTATATTTCACAGAAAGCTTCAAAACAATATATTTTAAACCATAGGCATGTATACCTACAACACCAATGAGTAACTCTTTCCAGAAGACAATATATACCTAAACTAAGTGGGGGGGGGGCTATGCCCCCCCAAAATATATACTAACTCCAGACTTGCACTACAGTGGGGAAAAGGGAATATACCTTTTACTTACCTTACAGTATTCTACACAGTGCCAGTACTTCACTTCAGTGAAATGAGAATCAATGAAATGAGATTTCAGTAATTTGAGCTTTCAGTGATTTGGTCAGGGTGAATTGAAATTCAGTGAAATGAGCTTCCAATGAAACAAAGTAGACCTATATATATATATATATATATATATATATATATATATATATATATATATATATATATTTTTTTTTTTTTTCCATTTAATATCTTTAATCCCTGGCAAAAACTTTTAAAGAAATGGAAACAAAAAATTGCTTCATTATTATGGTATCCTAAAAAATGAGAATTGCTTATAGAAATCATATAAGATTATGGGAGTACAGTGGTATTAGCTTCCCAAATGTAAAATCATATTCTATTGCTGCAGATTTTAACTCTATTACACTCTGGATACTCACCTTACACTAGTCAATGGAAAACCATCTAGCAGCAGATTATACTAAATTCTTGCAAGTTTATTAAATATGATAAATTAAAAATATGTAGCAATCCTTTCATTTGGTTAACATAATTTACCTTAGAAGGAAATTAATTTCAGTATTTAGACTCTACATATATAACATCAATTCTTAAAACAGTTAAATATGTTTTTAAAACTCTGTAAATATTAAAATGGAAATTTTTGGTCTTTCTAACTGCACACACCTCTAGATTTAAGGAAACTCAGAAAAATGTTAAAATGAATGTATTAAAAAGGAATATATTAGTATTATGATCTGATTGCTTTGAAAAAGGAAAAGCTAAGTCAATAGAATATTTAATGAAAGAATATAAGTTGGATGAATATGTTAACCAGTTAATATTATCCATCAGTAAGAAATTTGATAATATGAGTGAAGAGGAACAGAACACTATTCCCCCCATTATATGAATATATGAATGCTATCATTGAAGGTAGATTAACCTACAAAGGAAGCTTTTCCAAGTTATAGAAGTTAGTTATAAATAATAATAAGATTTATGCAAAATTCTGGAACTTTCTAGATAGTAGTGGACTGAGTGACTCAGTAGATAGCAAGAATATTTTTTAATTAAATCAATTAGTCAAACTTATTCAAGTTTATACTGGAAAGTTTTTATGCAGAAATATATACATAGACCCCGGGATTCATGAACCTTGCACCAAAGCCTTTTTGCATACAGCGTAGGCGCCTAGCATGAACATGGCCGCCAGAAAGCGATTCAGTGCACGATCCAATTCCACGTCGCAGACCACCTGGCGATGCGCCTTCAGACTCACGCCGCCTCCAAGCGTAGGTATGTTAAACACCCCATGTGCGGTGTTGCACCAGCATGCAAATGAAGGCATATAGCGATCCACAGTGGCGTATGAGGCGTAACATAAAGGAACTGCGGCAATGTAAACCAAAAAAAAAAAACGGTTTACATATATCTAAACATGACATAGGAGTAACGGAAGGCTGTCAACGTCAGGTATCATACTGGTGCCAGCAATATGCCAATCCGAAGCATAAACTGAGAATGTCAAAGAGAAAACATGCACAAAATGTAAATAATGACATAAATGGTATGTCCGCTTAGAAACCACAGCAGAACCCCAGGACATGTCCATGGAAGGTCTTGAGAACAATGAAATAATATGACAATGTCATAAAGAGCAGTATAATACACATCAGCTTCACAGCCACAATACAACATAGTATGCATGGAAAGCCACAACCACAGCTCAAGGGTTGCCAAGGAGTGGCGGCAGTGTTTGGCGCCCGTAACCATGTATGTAATAAATAGTCAAATGCCATACAAATAAGGCAGCGAATAATACTGAATAAGCAAAAGGCCCATACGGCTGGTGATAAGGCTGCACCAAGCAATGGGCGCAGCGGTAATACACCGAGGAAGTGGCCCAGAGGAATACATGCCAACTTACGCAGAGGTGTGCCACTGTAGGAGGCCTGTTACATTGGAGCCCAGCAAACATGGGCTGTACAATGCACATCACAGCAGCAGGACAGGCGTGTGAGGAAATAGATGCACTGAGAGAGTACACAATGCGCGCAGGGTGCATGTGCATGCGGATGACTACGTTCCCCCAAGCCCAGTCATGTGACCGCCGTCAACAACCCACGGATACAGGAAGGTGTCATGCGGAGAATATGAAATGCGGAAGCTTGAGATGTAATTGGAGTCGTAATGAGCAATCAACACCAATCAACCCACGAAGGGCAATTGACGGCGACTGACAACTCCTGCATGCAAGATCCGCATAAAGCGGGAAGGGGAGGCATATGAATGCAAAGAAAGGTAGAGGATGTAGCAAGATTGCAAGAAGCGAAGAACAAATACAGCACCAGCCAAGTAGAGAGGTAGCATAATGGCGGCGGCAGACAAAATGCATGATATGCCATGTCACTGCAAGGATGCACTCCAGAAATAGTGGAGGTGCAGCGTGCAGAAACAGTAAGGTAAGGTGTAAAGCTAAACCAATGCTGAGGCAAGGTGTAATGCATAAACACCAAAGGCAACAGCGTTGCAGTGCTGTATTAAAAACTCTGGATGATAATCTACAGATACGGCCGCTGAACACACCCAGACCAACATCACGGGTGTACAGCACAACAGTATAAAGTGTGAATGCTGTACACAACTGGCCCTTGTATTCCCCAACATAGCCGCACTTTGAGGGTGTAAACACATGAGAGACTTTTAAAATGTATATGTGAATTGGGTGCATACATGGCGTGATACATCAGCATGTGTTAGAGACAGGCGGAGTTAACGCGGAGGAGGGGTGCCGACAACTACCGTAAGAGCCTTAGAGGGAAGGAGGTAATGTTCAGACCAAGGGTAACCTACCGAGCTTCAAGACCTGGAGATAGTAGAAGCGTTACAGGGTGGACAGGGACACGTTACAGCAAATAGTGGGCGCTGTGCCCGGCCACCGCCTGAGAACAGAAACAACAGAGGGGCCATCCCAGTAGACACAAAGGTATGTGTAAGCTTGCGAATATAATGGCTACAGTTACCTTTCAAAAAAGCCAACGAGGATATAATGGGCATCTCACAGGCATCATCAGCATCAGAATTACTACACCAGTTTCTGGATGCCATGTTCCTGTTTATGCCCATGAGTATATATACTTCCCCAGATCTCAGGAGGTTGGCTAGCAATATCGCCCACTTCCACCGTGTGGCACAATACCGGAGGTACTGGAGTCTGCGATAGACTGTACGCACATACAAATCAAGTCACCACCCAGGGGAGACAGGGGTGAAGCGGCTTCCCACATAAACCGCAAGGGATTCCCCTCCATCAATTGCCAAGGTCGGTGTGCAATGCGCGGGGCATTATCATGGATGTGTGTGCTGGCAGCCCTGGGAAGCTTCACCCGACTCCCGCTTATCTGGCATACCTCACAGCTGTATCAGGTATTCGCCAGAAGGACATCACACACAAGGCCACCTTGTGAGGGATGCTGGCGCTATGCACTGGAGCCGTGGATGATGACACCATCAAATGCACACACACACACACACATGCAGAAACGCCATGGTGCGAGAGCTGCTGCGCACAAACCAGAATAATCATAGAAGCGTGTGTTTGGGATGCACTGAAATCACGGTTCCGGTGCTTGGATACATCCGGTGGAACCCTGCAGTACTCTCCAGGCACATGTGCCCACATATTCTATAGTATGTGCCATGCTACATGGCATATGATCCTGCGAAGGCTAGCTGCTGCAGACGGACATAATGGTGAAGGGCCTGAAGCCGCCACAACTGCTTCTAAGGCAAGCACAGCTGAGCTGGGCGTTCAGTGCTGCTGAAGGCACACTGTATGCCAGCTGACTCAAGCAAACAGAGGCGCGCAAATATGCCTATGCCTTGGCAAGAGGAATGTATAGCACATACTCTGACAGCGTAGGCCCCATGGACTGAACACCTCCCTACCTGCACACACAGTGAAATGGACAGCACACAAACATAGCCGCCGTTAATGTGTACCGTATGGGTGGTCCTATATGTGTGAAACTTCAACATAATTAGCACCCCAAACACTGCACCCAACAGCCAGTGGGCATGGGCATAACACACCCTCCCAACAAATGCGGGTCCTGACAGCAGAGCAGGCGTGGCATGTGCCTGCCACGTTCGCCATAGGTGTATACATATGTACATATATTGCATACACAGATATGGAATAGATATCATTACACCGTGAAATATATGTACACATACACACAGATATAAAAATTACAACAGGTAAGACAGGGAATCAGAGGGATGCCGCAGGTGACAGAGAAGTAAGGCGCGATATCTCTGCACGCGGTAAACATAGTGAGCGACAACCCGGTGTCTGGGAGGGTTGACCAGAACGAGAATCACCCATGGAAAGGTCAACCTGCACCACCAAATGCATAATCGCGAGTGGGGATGATCACCAGGCCCGCGGTACAGTAACAGGACATGTGCCGGGTAATATTATTAGGATATGAAGGCGGAGTGTAGACACCCGGCGCATTGATCACCAGACAGCGTGGGTGCTGTGTGTAACCCGTCCCTGTGACAGCGGCGGTAATGTGTATGGCCAATGCGGTGAGGAATGCCCGTGTGTTCCGCTGTGCAAGTGTAATGTAAAAGTGATGTAGTGAA
>NW_025057198.1:0-6765 GCF_019279795.1 Protopterus annectens | reverse complement strand
TTTATTTTACTGCTCTATCTCTTCATGTTCAATTTATATTTATTTTACTGTTCTATCTCTTCATGTTCAGTTTATATTTATTTTACTGCTCTATCTCTTCATGTTCAGTTTATATTTATTTTAATGCTCTAGCTCTTCATGTTCAGTGTATATTTATTTTGCTGCTCTATCTCTTCATTTTCAGTTTATATTTATTTTCACTGCTCTATCTCTTCATTTTCAGTTTATATTTATTTTACTGCTCTATCTCTTCATGTTCAATTTATATTTATTTTACTGTTCTATCTCTTCATTTTCAGTTTATATTTATTTTACTGCTCTATCTCTTCATGTTGAGTTTATATTTATTTCACTGCTCTACCTCTTCATGTTCAGTTTATATTTATTTTACTGCTCTATCTCTTCATGTTCAGTTTATATTTATTTTACTGCTCTATCTCTTCATGTTCAATTTATATTTATTTTACTGTTCTATCCTCTTCATTTTCAGTTTATATTTATTTTACTACTCTATCTCTTCATGTCGAGTTTATATTTATTTTACTGCACTATGTCTTCATGTTCAGTTTATATTTATTTTACTGCTCTATCTCTTCATGTCCAGTTTATATTTATTTCACTGCGTTATATCTTCATGTTCAGTTTTATGTATTTTACTTTCTATCTCTTCATGTTCCATTCATATTTATTTTACTGCTCTAACTCTTCGTGTTCAGTTTATATTTATTTTCATGTGCTCTATCTCTTCACTTTCTGCTTATATTTACTTTATGCTCGATCTCTTAATGTTTGGTTTATAGTTATTTTTCTACTCTATCTCCTTATGTTTAGTTTATATATATTTTACTGATCTTTCTCTTCATGTTCAGTCTATATTTACTTTACTGTTCTATCTCTTCATGTTCAGTTTATATTTATTTTACTGCTCTATCTCTTCATGTTCGTTTATATTCATTTTACTTGTCTATCTCTTCATGTTCAGTTTATATTTATTTTACTGCTCTATCTCTTCATTTTCAGTTTATATTTATTTTCACTGCTCTATCTCTTCATGTTCAATTTATATTTATTTTACTGTTCTATCTCTTCATGTTCAGTTTATATTTATTTTACTGCTCTATCTCTTCATGTTCAGTTTATATTTATTTTACTGCTCTATCTCTCGATGTTCCATTTATAGTTATTTTACTGCTGTATCTGTTGATGTTCAGATTATATTTATTTTACTGCTCTATGTCTTCTTGTTCAGTTGTTATTTATTTTACTGGTCTATCTCTTCGTGTTCAATTTATATTTATTTTACTGCTCTATCTCTTCATTTTCAGTTTATATTTATTTTCACTGCTCTATCTCTTCATGTTCAGTTTATATTTATTTTACTGCTCTATCTCTCGATGTTCAGTTAATATTTATTTTACTGCTGTATCTGTCGATGTTCAGTTTATATTTATTTTAGTGCTCTATCTCTTCTTGTCCAGTTTATATTTATTTCACTGCGTTATATCTTCATGTTCAGTTTTATGTATTTTACTTTCTATCTTTTCATGTTCCATTCATATTTATTTTACTGCTCTAACTCTTCATGCTCAGTTTATATTTATTTTCAGTGCTCTATCTCTTCATTTTCAGCTTTATCTCTTCATTTTCAGCTTATATTTATTTTCTGCTCTATCTCTTAATGTTCGGTTTATAGTTATTTTTCTGCTCTATCTCCTTATGTTTAGTTTATATTTATTTTACTGATCTTTCTCGTCATGTTCAGTTTATATTTACTTTACTGCTCTATCTCTTCATGTTCAGTTTATATTTATTTTACTGCTCTAGCTCTTCATGTTCGTTTATTTTCATTTTACTTGTCTATCTCTTCATGTTCAGTTTATATTTATTTTACTGCTCTATCTCTTCATTTTCAGTTTATATTTATTTTACTGCTCTATCTCTTCATGTTCAATTTATATTTATTTTACTGCTCTATCTCTTCATGTTCAGTTTATATTTATTTTACTGCTGTATCTGTCGATGTTCAGTTTATATTTATTTTACTGCTCTATGTCTTCATGTTCAGTTGATATTTATTTTACATCTCTATCTCTTCGTGTTCAATTTAGATTTATTTTACTGCTTTATCTCTTCATGCTCAGTTTATATTTATTTTACTGTTCTATCTCTTCATGTTCAGTTTATATTTATTTTACTACACTATTTCTTCCTGTTTAGTTTATATTTATTTTACTGCTCTATCTCTTCATGTTCAGATTATATTTATTTTGCTGTCTATCTCTTCATGTTCAGTTTATATTTATTTTACTGCACTATCTCTTCATGTTCCATTTTATTTATTTTACTGTCTATCTCTTCATGTTCCATTCATATTTATTTTACTGCTCTAACTCTTCGTGTTCAGTTAATATTTATTTTCAGTGCTCTATCTCTTCATGTTCAGCTTATATTTATTTTACTGCTCTATCTCTTTATGTTCGGTTAACAGTTATTTTACTGCTCTATCTACTTATGTTCACTTTATATTTATTTTACTGCTCTATCTTTTCATAATCAGTTAATATTTACTTTACTGCTCTATCTCTTCATGTTCAGTTTATATTTATTTTACTGCTGTATCGCTTCATGATCAGTTGATACTCATTTTACTGATCTATCTCTTCATGTTCAGTTTATATTTATTTTGCTGCTCTATCTCTTCATGTTCATTTTATATTTATTTTACTGCTCTATCTCTTCATTTTCAGTTTATATTTATTTTCACTGCTCTATCTCTTCATGTTCAATTTATATTTATTTTACTGTTCTATTTCTTCATGTTCAGTTTATATTTATTTTACTGCTCTAAGTCTTCATGTTCAGTTGATATTTATTTTACTGCTCTATCTCTTCATGCTCAGTTTATATTTATTTTACTGCTCCATCTCTTGATGTTCAGTTTATATTTATTTTACTGCTCTATTTCTTCCTGTTTAGTTTATATTTATTTTACTGCTCTATTTCTTCATGTTCAGTTTATATTTATTTTACTGCTCTATCTCTTTATGTTCAGTTTATATTTATTTTACTGCTCTATCTCTTCATGTTCAGTTTATATTTATTTTACTGCTCTAGCTCTTCATTTTCAGTTTATATTTATTTTCACTGCTCTATCTCTTCATGTTCAATTTATATATTTTTTTTACTGTTCTATCTCTTCATGTTCAGTTTATATTTATTTTACTGCTCTATCTCTTCATGTTCAGTTTATATTTATTTTACTGCTCTATCTCTCGATGTTCAGTTTATATGTATTTTACTGCTCTATCTGTCGATGTTTAGTTTATATTTATTTTACTGCTCTATCTCTTAATGTTCAGTTTATATTTATTTTACTGCTCTATCTCTTCCTGTTCAGTTTATATTTATTTTACTGCTCTATCACTTCGTGTTCAGTTTATATTTATTTTCACTGCTCTATCTCTTCATGTTCAGTTTATATTTATTTTACTGCTCTATCTCTTCATGTTCAATTTATATTTATTTTACTGTTCTATCTCTTCATGTTCAGTTTATATTTATTTTACTGCTCTATCTCTTCATGTTCAGTTTATATTTATTTTACTGCTCTATCTCTTCATGTTCAGTTTATATTTATTTTACTGCTCTATCTCTTCATTTTCAGTTTATATTTATTTTACTGCTCTATCTCTTCATGTTCAGTTTATATTTATTTTACTGCTCTATCTCTTCATGTTCAATTTATATTTATTTTACTGCTCTATCTCTTCATTTTCAGTTTATATTTATTTTACTGCTCTATCTCTTCATGTTCAATTTATATTTATTTTACTGTTCTATCTCTTCATGTTCATTTATTTATTTTACTGCTCTATCTCTTCATGTTCAGTTTATATTTATTTTACTGCTCTATCTCTCGATGTTCAGTTTATATTTATTTTACTGCTGTATCTGTCGATGTTCAGTTTATATTTATTTTACTGCTCTATGTCTTCATGTTCAGTTGATATTTATTTTACATCTCTATCTCTTCGTGTTCAATTTATATTTATTTTACTGCTTTATCTCTTCATGCTCAGTTTATATTTATTTTACTGCTCTATCTCTTCATGTTCAGTTTATATTTATTTTACTGCACTATTTCTTCCTGTTTAGTTTATATTTATTTTACTGCTCTATCTCTTCATGTTCAGATTATATTTATTTTACTGCTCTATCTCTTCATGTTCAGTTTATATTTATTTTACTGCACTATCTCTTCATGTTCCATTTTATTTATTTTACTGTCTATCTCTTCATGTTCCATTCATATTTATTTTACTGCTCTAACTCTTCGTGTTCAGTTTATATTTATTTTCAGTGCTCTATCTCTTCATGTTCAGCTTATATTTATTTTACTGCTCTATCTCTTTATGTTCGGTTAATAGTTATTTTACTGCTCTATCTACTTATGTTCACTTTATATTTATTTTACTGCTCTATCTTTTCATAATCAGTTAATATTTACTTTACTGCTCTATCCCTTCATGTTCAGTTTATATTTATTTTACTGCTGTATCTCTTCATGATCAGTTGATACTCATTTTACTGCTCTATCTCTTCATGTTCAGTTTATATTTATTTTGCTGCTCTATCTCTACATGTTCATTTTATATTGATTTTACTGCTCTATCTCTTCATTTTCAGTTTATATTTATTTTCACTGCTCTATCTCTTCATGTTCAATTTATATTTATTTTACTGTTCTATTTCTTCATGTTCAGTTGATATTTATTTTACTGCTCTATCTCTTCATGTTCAGTTTATATTTATTTTACTGCTCCATCTCTTGATGTTCAGTTTATATTTATTTTACTGCTCTATTTCTTCATGTTCAGTTTATATTTATTTTACTGCTCTATTTCTTCATGTTCAGTTTATATTTATTTTACTGCTCTATCTCTTCATGTTCAGTTTATATTCATTTTGCTGCTCTATCTCTTTATGTTCAGTTTATATTTATTTTTACTGCTCTATCTCTTCATGTTCAGTTTATATTTATTTTACTGCTCTAGCTCTTCATTTTCAGTTTATATTTATTTTCACTGCTCTATCTCTTCATGTTCAATTTATATATTTTTTTACTGTTCTATCTCTTCATGTTCAGTTTATATTTATTTTACTGCTCTATCTCGTCACGTTCAATTTATATTTATTTTACGGCTCTATCTCTCGATGTTCAGTTTATATTTATTTTACTGCTCTATCTCTTCATGTTCAGTTTATATTTATTTTACTGCTCTATCTCTTCATGTTCAGTTTATATTTATTTTACTGCTCTATCTCTTCATGTTCAATTTATATTTATTTTACTGCTCTATCTCTTCATGTTCAGTTTATATTTATTTTACTGCTCTATCTCTTCATGTTCAATTTATATTTATTTTACTGCTCTATCTCTTCATGTTCAGTTTATATTTATTTTACTGCTCTATCTCTTCATGTTCAGTTTATATTTATTTTACTGCTCTATCTCTTCATGTTCAGTTTATATTTATTTTACTGCTCTATCTCTTCATGTTCAGTTTATATTTATTTTACTGCTCTATCTCTTCATGTTCAGTTTATATTTATTTTACTGTTCTATCTCTTCATTTTCAGTTTATATTTATTTTACTGCTCTATCTCTTCATGTTCAGTTTATATTTATTTTACTGCTCTATCTCTTCATGTTCAGTTTATATTTATTTTACTGCTCTATCTCTTCATTGTCCAGTTTATATTTATTTCACTGCGCTATATCTTCATGTTCAGTTTTATGTATTTTACTTTCTATCTCTTCATGTTCCATTCATATTTATTTTACTGCTCTAACTCTTCGTGTTCAGTTTATATTTATTTTCAGTGCTCTATCTCTTCATTTTCAGCTTATATTTATTTTATGCTCTATCTCTTAATGTTCGGTTTATAGTTATTTTTCTGCTCTATCTCCTTATGTTTAGTTTATATTTATTTTACTGATCTTTCTCTTCATGTTCAGTTTATATTTACTTTACTGCTCTATCTCTTCATGTTCAGTTTATATTTATTTTACTGCTCTAGCTCTTCATGTTCGTTTATTTTCATTTTACTTGTCTATCTCTTCATGTTCAGTTTATATTTATTTTACTGCTCTATCTCTTCATTTTCAGTTTATATTTATTTTACTGCTCTATCTCTTCATGTTCAATTTATATTTATTTTACTGTTCTATCTCTTCATGTTCAGTTTATATTTATTTTACTGCTCTATCTCTTCATGTTCAGTTTATATTTATTTTACTGCTCTATCTCTTCATGTTCAGTTTATATTTATTTTACTGCTGTATCTGTCGATGTTCAGTTTATATTTATTTTACTGCTCTATGTCTTCATGTTCAGTTGATATTTATTTTACTGCTCTATCTCTTCGTGTTCAATTTATATTTATTTTACTGCTCTATCTCTTCATGTTCAGTTTATATTTATTTTACTGCTCTATCTCTTCATGTTCAATTTATATTTATTTTACTGCTCTATCTCTTCATGTTCAGTTTATATTTATTTTACTGCTCTATCTCTTCATGTTCAGTTTATTTATTTTACTGCTCTATCTTCATGTTCAGTTTATATTTATTTTACTGCTCTATCTCTTCATGTTCAATTTATATTTATTTTACTGCTCTTTATCCTCATGTTCAATTTGTTTTTAATTTGCTGCTCTATCTCCTCATGTTCAATTTATATTTATTTTACTGTTCTATCTCTT
>NW_025057197.1:0-6072 GCF_019279795.1 Protopterus annectens | reverse complement strand
GTCAGTCCAAGTTGGAAACAGTTTCCCTCCATAATGTCAATGGTCACAATGGAACATGCACAACGTTGAACCATTTCCATGAAACCGCAACTGAAACCTCAGAAAGATGACAGTTTCAACCAGCCACACCTACAAACAAATGCTAACATAGGTCAGGGCAAGATTTTGCAGTGAATATCCGGGCTCAAGGTTTTGTGGCGAAGTTCAGAGTTTATTAAGTGGATTACGCCCGTTGTGACCATCGACATTATGGAGGTACACCATTTGAAACACATAGTGATGCTTAAAGTGAGATTGTTTCATCAGCCAAAGGACTTTCTAGGTATAGTTGGTGTTAATCTGCACTTGAGAGCTACTTTTGCTGTTTTTTTACATTAAAAAGTTCCAGGATCATCCACCTTGAGGCAGAAGGTATTTACATGGTCTCTCTGAGTTGGGAGGTACTCACGGGAGCTTAAAGTGTAGATATTTATTGGCCAGAGGGCATGGTAGTTTTTAGCTTTTTTCTGTCTGCTATAAATTAGGTACATTTTCAAGAAGCTGTTTACTGGTCAGTGGTGGGTGGCAGTATCCTGTATAGTAGTAAACCTATAAAGCTAGTGTTTAGGACTTGAACCCGTAACACAGAAAGGCCTTGCATAAGCTTAGCACAGCTAGTAAGAGTGTTAAAACAACATTAAAATCAAAGTGCTATCCTAACATCTGATCTTCATCTATAGACACTCAGGTGACCTCTGTAAAACCAAGACCTAAACCACTTAAGAGCCAAACCTTAGCCACAAGTCAACATGGATTTGTAATTTCCGAATTCCTTAACTGATTTGTCTTTTTTTTTTCAAAATTCAGAGCAGAATTACTGAACTCCATGAACTAAATTGCAGTTGTGTCTGTGTTAAAGACTATCACTATATTTCAGTGTTGTTATGTAGGTAACTGTTTTTTCACTTATTTATGTCCTATATGCAAATTTCATTGCATACAGGGTATATGCAGCCAGCTTGGTAGTTACAAGCAACCCAATACAATGTAGAAATTGTCTGATTTACTCAGATAACCTTTCAATCCTTAAAGAAACTAATACAGTATGCGAAAGATGTATATACTATAACTTCCTTGGAGGCAAAAATCTCGCTTACAAATAAAGTTGTCAAAATCAAGCACACTACATCCTGTCACACATACTGCTCACCACACACATACACTCATGTTAGTTAAAAAATTTGCTGTAAAGTGAAAATCCTTACTACAAAGGAAACCTCCCTGCCAAATAACCAAAATTAAGAAAACAATTTACAGTATGCAAGATTTAACTTACTCTTAGGCAAAAAAAATAATTAAATCAGACTAAATGTCACACAATGCTCACCACAACATAATTTATATACCTTGGTTAAAGATCTGAACATAACTCAAGTACCAAATGTCGTCATAATCATTAAATACCACATACCTCACAGGACAATATGACATATAGTCTTTTAAATGATCAGGTATACCTCACAGGTGCAAAGATTTGCATGATTGGTTAAATGACTGAGGTTACCCACAGGACCATATGATTCTGTCATATCATGTGGTGTAAATGACCTGAGATACTCACAGGTACCATATGATTCTGTCATAGTCCATGTGGTGTAAATGACCTGAGGTATACCTCACATCCATATGATTCTGTCATAGTCCGTGTGTAAATGACTGAGATACCTCACAGGTACCAGTATGATTCTTCATAGTCCATGTGGGTGTAATACCAGATACCTCAAAAAATATATTCTGTCATGTCAGGGTGTAAATGACCTGAGATACTCACAGTACCAATATATTCTGTCATAGTCCATTTTAAATGATAAGTAACTAGTACAATATATCTTCATAGTCCATGGTGAAATGACCTGGTAACCCAAGTACCAATATATCTGTCATAGTCCATGGGTGTAAATCCTGAGGTATACCTCACAGGTACAATATGATCTTCATAGTCCATGTGAGTGAAAATGACCTAGGTATACTCACAGGTACCAAATTATTCTTCATAGTCCATGTGAGTGTAAATACCTAAGGACACCTCATAGCTACCAATATCATTCTGTCATAGTCCATGTGGTGTAATGACCTGAGGTACACCTCACAGGTACCATATGATCTGTCATAGTCCATGTTTGTGTAAATCCTGAGATGACCTCACAGGTACCATATAAATCTGTCATAGTCCATGTGGGTGTAAATGACTGGGGAATACCTCATAGCTACCAATATCATTCTGTCATAGTCCATGTGGGTGTAAATGACCTGAGGTATACCTCACAGGTACCAATATGATTCTATCATAGTCCATGTGGGTGTAAATGACCTGAGACATACCTCACAGGTACCAATATGATTCTGTCATAGTCCATGTGGGTGTAAATGACCTGAGGTATACCTCACAGGTACCAATATGATTCTGTCATAGTCCATGTGGGTGTAAATGACCTAAGGTATACCTCACAGTTACCAATATGATTCTATCATAGTCCATGTGGGTGTAAATGACCTAAGGTATATCTCACAGTTACCAGTATGATCCTTTCATAGTCCATGTGGGTGTAAATGACCTGCTGTATACCTCATAGGTACCAATATGATTCTGTCATAGTCCATGTGGGTGTAAATGACCTGAGGTATACCTCACAGGTACCAATATGATTCTATCATAGTCCATGTGGGTGTAAATGACCTGAGACATACCTCACAGGTACCAATATGATTCTGTCATAGCCCATGTGGGTGTAAATGACCTGAGGTATACCTCACAGGTACCAGTATGATTCTGTCATAGTCCATGTGGGTGTAAATGACCTAAGGTACACCTCACAGGTACCAATATTATTCTGCCATAGTCCATGTGGGTGTAAATGACCTAAGGTACACCTCACTGGACTATATGAAAACAGACATTATGGATCATTCTGAATATGCATCACAGACAGGTGCGTGGCTTACGATGAAAATCATTCTACCTTCACCAAGGAAGATGCCACAGTATGAACAGAAAATTATTGAATTTAATAACTCGCTTAGTTTGTAGTGTCAATTCAGGGGAATCCAGTATCTATTACTGTGGAAGGACATGGTTAATAGACAACTTTGCTTTGCTAAGGATGGTCTGCACCTGTTCCCCTTGGGCTTTTGCATATTGGGTAAAACTTTATCCATCCCCTTAGAGATGTTTTAGGCAATGTCAAAATGACAAAACTACCAACATAGCAAAAAAAAAAAAAAAAAAAAAAACTCAAACCAACGTTAAGGTGTTCTGCTCAATGATAGTAGCCTGAACAAGAAACTCCACACCCTACAAGCTCTCCCTACTCGTGAGAATGTAGACATGCATGCTGTAACCAAGACTTGGTTTATAGCCAGACAAAGTATTCCTGCAGTGGAATGGTACAGTGCCTTCCACACATTTAGGCCAACAGCTGCACAGACAGGGGCTAAAGGTGGAGGTATCTTGATATATGTTAGAAGCAAATGCAATTCTAGCTTGGTTAAACGGGATGATGCCCTGGAATTCATCCACATCCAAGTCTCTATAGGCAAGGGTCCTTACAATGTCCTGATCAGCTACAGGCTGCCCTCTATGACCCATGAAGACCACAGCTCTTACCTAGACCTGCTAGAGACACTTACCATCCAACTAAATACCCTGTTCATGGGAGACTTAAACTACCCTCTATATACTGGGAAATGTATGCTATGTTTAACTCACAGGCACAGTGTTTCCTGGACTTCATCAACACAAACACTCTGGAATGGATAGTGCAATCTCCATCCAGAGGATCAAGCAAATTGGACCTAATATTCATCAGCATGGTAAAGCACTGCCCCCATGTTCCATATCCTCATTGGTGATGTTAGGCCACAAAACTGTATCCCTCAAAATAAAAATCAACCCATAAACCCAATTAAACCTGTAGCAGTTAGGAAATATACTAAAGCAATCAACACCTATTAAGTGACAGTTTTTCAAAATTCACAGCTACCCACACCCAGATAACACAGCTACCTATGCAGAATTATTTACAGAAACCCTGCACAAAAATGTAAATGGCTGTGTTGAGGCTGCCATACCTACCAGAAGTAAGCACAGATCTAACACCAAAAACAAACCACACTGGTGAAATCCTTGCCTTAACTGGCTGTATTACAAATTAAGAAAGTCATGGGCCCAAAATTTTCTAAAAGGGGTCTGTGTTAACTAAAAAGAAAATTAAAGGGTTAATAAACTCCCCAAAAATCCCAAAACCCAAGGTAAGGATTAACCTCCCCGGGAAGGAAAAAAAAAGGGCTACTTAACTTATTCCCCGGGCCCCTTAAAGGTAAAAACCCCAAATCCAAAGGTTAAGGCCAACCCTCACTGATTTGAAAGGAATTTATTTGGTAAAAAATTTTAGGTTTACCCATCCCCCTTTCTGTGTCCTTTAGCAACCCCCAAACTAATCAAAAAGGGCCTGCAAAAAAAATTGGGAAGGGCCCAAAACACTGTTTAAAAGGGCCCTTTCAATACCTGGGTTTCCTTCCTATAAACCTTAAAAATCTGGCCAAAATTTTCACGAGGGATTTTAAAAAAAATTGAGGCCTCCAAAAATAATTACAAGGCCCAAATGAAAGGAAGGCCCCAAAAGGTTTCCTTACATTAAAGGGTTGGAACCCCTCAACGAACCCCGGGGGAAACCCAAAGTCCTATCAGGGGGCTAACAAGTTACTGGAAAAATGGAATAATTATCCCCCGGGAAAAATTTAACAACCACCCAACCCACAACGAACCCTCCCAATTTAGGAAAAATTTTCAAGGAATTCTTGTTTCCCTTTTACCAACATGACTAAAATATACTTGAGGATCAAACTGACCTAAAAAAGAATGAAGGAAAAAAACGTCCACCAATAGGGTACCACACTGTTGGCAGAAACCCTCAGTCTATTGGAAAACTAATAATTTTCTAAAGATCCAAGGATTGGACTTGGACATGAACTCATTCCCGTTTGTTTGAAGGGGAAATCCTACAATAAGGCTTTTGAAATCACCATGGCTTTGGGGAAAACAGATAAACCTAATGGGAAGGAATTCAGTAAATACCCTCCCAAGATGTTTACTTCAGTTGGAAAACCCTAACTACTGAAGTTACCATGGGTTTCAATGAACTGGCGATCGTGAAACCACCTACCAAGATACGCTTTAAGGGAATATTTTTTGGGCATTTTTTGGCATCACCTGGAAGGTATTTCAAGGCATGACCAATTTCAACTGTAAATTGGAGCTATCTAGATTCCCCATGACAGCAACATCCCACAAAAGGGTTTAACACAAACAAATGACTGGTGCAAAAGTCACAGATTAAAACTCAATGCAAAGAAATGCATTAAAGTACCCTTTGGGAATTTGTCCACAAAACTTTACTTCATTGGTAAAACAGCCCTAAGGGTTGACCTGAATTAGGTTATGTAAATGTAATCTGGCTTTGATCAACACATAGCCAAGATAGTAAGGAAATCATAGGTCATAGGAGATTACAGGCTATCGACAGGCATTTTAAGCTTCCATTTCAACTCATTTTAAAGGTAGATTACTAGTCTACCCAAGACTGCATTTAGTGATGGCTGCCCATGTCCAGAGGTTGTGATGCTATTCCCAGAAAGAATTACAGTGCCCCATCCACTCATCCAATTCCTCTTGAACAGTGATAGAGATGCTCTGTTTACATGAATTGGTAGCCTGTTCAAAGATACATCATACTGGGAGATAAATCTGTCCTGCCAGTATGTCCTATTTAAATCACAGTCATTTTAAGTCACTGAGGGGGCCTGGACCCATTTAATTTATGGTATAAGTAAGTTCATTAGGTTTGGGTCTTGGGTTGCCTGAGGCCAGGCACAAGTCCCTAATAAGTCTATAGAATAGGGGTAAGTGACTTTGGGCTTTAGTTGGTCCATGTAAGCATGCTGGAGGCCCTATCTTCTTTGTTAGAAACCTCTGAGGTCTCTCAATTGCTGAGGTGCTTAGTTATTGTGGGGTTTTTTATGGGAAAATGCAAAAAT
>NW_025057196.1:0-10100 GCF_019279795.1 Protopterus annectens | reverse complement strand
AAAGAACAAGTTTCTACTTCTAATTAAAGCTACCAATGATCGATGCATATAACAATGCTAGTAGGAAAAACATTTATGTGACTGGAGCTCTGGAGAAGAAATAAAATCTGGACAACATAAATGCAACACAAGCTAACTGAATGGCAGGTCATCTAGCAAATGTTTATCTTGGGGACAGCCTACAGCCTAGCATCACAGATTATGGGACTATTGGCTGACTGGTCTTATAATATTTTTGGTAGAGTTTCAGTCTTGCTATGTCAGGGAGCAAGGATTTTCCATATTTATGATAGCTTAGCAAAGGATGCCTCCCAAAAAAGAGGATAATACATTTTGAAAAGACTACTGCTTCAAACCAGCTAAGCAATGTCTACATTTTCATGAGGTTATACATATGTGCAAATTAGAGAACTTAAAGCTTAAGATGATTTATCTTTAGTTAAAGTTTTCCTATCCTACAGCAACATGTGTTTGCAATGGTTCAAATGGTGGACTACTGATGGGCAGTGTATCTGAGTAAGTAGGGTTAAATGAAGACAATACTGTACTGCAGGACTCTGAAATGGGTAAGAATGAGTATAAAATGTTAAATTCACACAATGTTATAAGGATGTTATAATAAAGGATCAACGGATGGATTATCCTCAGTGTAGACTGGGTAAAGTTGACCATTTATGGCTTATTACATGCAAGCAGTTTTCAAATGGTTAGCCTTATAAAAATAAAATGGTGCATGTCATATTGTAACTTTTAATTTGTTATACATAATTAATAAAGTGCAATTGTACTCTATCATTTTATTTCTTATTTTTTCCATTGCCTGATTGTCTAGGTATTAGAACAGGATTTCCTGTCACTTTTTAGAAGAATGCAATCTGAACACAGTTTGAATTTGCACAAGGCAAAGATTTTCTAGAAATCTGAATTCTGATACTATGCTGATAGGCTCTGTTTATGAGGCATTCAATGGGATGGGACCAATCTGTGGAGCTATACAGTCTGAAGGAAGAAATAGTGGCCATATTTACTTTGCCTGTCTTAGTCTGTATTGTAAAAGCTTAATTTTTTACTTGCTAAGACCAGTTTTGGAATATACATGGAAGGTTAAGTTAAAGTGATTAAGAAGTGATTTGCTAGAGGAATTAAATTAATTGCATCTGGAAGGACACATCCCTCAAGGGCTTACTTCTTTTTTTAACCTGGGAATGACTGAAGTAGCATTTAGAAGAGGTTTGTCCCTTCTAAGGTAAGTCTGCTTGATCGGTATGTGTATTAGAACTGAAATAATGAGATGTTCAGCGTGATCACTGAACAAAGCTGTTTGGGTCAACACTCACTACTTCAATAAACAAGAAACTAAAGGCCAACACACCGTATTACTCTATGGGAAACATTGCACAGTCTTATACATTGTCAGGGGAGAAGATCAAGGGTGAAAGATGCTCATGTAGAACAGTCTGTAAAAAAAAAATCATTTTTTGACATTTTCAGCTAGGGTATGTAGACTATGAACAGGGTAAGATTTTATGCTTGTGGAAAAGTGTTTTGTCTTACCTCAGAATCTGCTCTTGCCTGTTTTAAAAGTTTAACAACTCTTTCAGGCTTTTGCAACTTTTCACCAGTGGTACTTCAATCAGCTAGTGTTTGAACAGTTACTGGCTATCTCGCGTTCTTCTTTATATATCACACTCAGAGCAGGCTGGGAAGCACCGGGATCAAATAGGCCAGCTCAACTGTGTCTGATCAGTGACTCTGATGTGTTCAGTCTTGGGTTTCTCAGAGCACTCCTTTTTCACTTGAATCTCCTGCAATTTGTGCTGCTTAACCATATGAGGTTCTGTGGGGCAGATGTCCCTCTGTGGAGTGTAAGGGATCTGAAATACAGTCTTGAGAAGGGGTAAATAGTGCTGCCTATTAACTTAGAAAAAGAGAGTCGAGTACAGAGCATGCTTCTTTCGGTTTTGGATTGGTCACTTTTCCGTTGGTCTTAAAGAAGATAAAAGAAAAAGTAAAAAAAACAAAAACAAAATATGGTTCTATTGCCATAGGGCCGGAACATTTTGTTGTGACTTGCTAGTGAGGTTAAGTTCTGCTTTTTCTCCCATTATGTCTTCTGATAAAACAAGGGGTTTCCTCACTTTCTGATTCTGAATTTCAGTCAGACAAGCAGGACTTGGAAGGTAAGGGTTCTGTTTCAGGATTTCCTACTCATCCTGAATATTTTTATTCTGAGAAAAGTACTGCTTCAGTTTGCCCTCTAAAAGACCTATCTTTTTTGAAAACGTATCAGTTATTTTGATGGGATTAGAATAAAATTCCCAGTGCTCAGCAAATGTAATATGATTTGTTTCAGCTGGCTATTCCTCAGTCAGCAACTGTTCTTTAATCTGGATTGGAGAATGTTCTTCTGCAGCTTGCAGTTTACCTGACAGTCAACTTCATGCCCGTAGGCTATACAGGATACACGAAACTCACAAATATATGTTCTCTAAGTATACAGAAGACCCTGCAGTGATTTCCCATTTCAAAACAGCTTCTGCTAGAAAAACATTGCCAATAACAATCCCATTTCCCTTTGACAGATTTTGAAAGAAAGTTTATTCTGCTTCCACTTTAACATTCAGAATGTTAAACTACCAGACAAAGTCTTTACTTCTGTCTGTGGTAAACACAAAGAAGCTTATTGGTAAACTTTCATCTTCAGAGGCAAAATATTCTATAACTACTGCTTTTATTTTTGCTTCTCATGTTATTAGGCATGCCCTAAAGTGTTCTTATGAAAGAAACAGGTTGGAAAGTAATTTTTTTTCATACTTGTACCATAAACCAACTTTCTCCAACGCATATCTTCATTACGACAGTAACCACTCACACTTCCAAAAATGAAGTTTGGTGAAGGGCCAGTATATTAGACTGGCATATATGACTTCTGATGATACCTTTATCAAAGAAAAAAATAACCTATATGGTATGTTTCTAGACAGTGGTTCCCCTACAAACCCTTTAAGAAACTATCTAAGATGAAATAACAAATAGCTGGGGTCAAAACACAAACCAATCTTGGGAAAAGGGAAGGAAAGTGCTGTTCCTAAAAACTTAGGGAACTCTTACAAACTAATGAATGACATTAAATACACAAGAATGAGCAAAAACATTGAACAAAAGACGCCCATCACGTGGCAGGTGCTCTAGCTGAGAGTCAGACCAGACAGCGTCTTTACTGTGTGACAAAGCTACTGGCACCACCACATGGGGTTTTGTGCTGTAGGGGTAATTGGTAAAGGTGTCCGTGTTTATGTCTAAATGGACATGAGTGGTACTAACATGGATATATAATTTTGCCCTTCTATATGAAAAATGCATCAAAAAATGGGGCAATGGAAGAGCAAATTACTACTTCTAGATAAAGCTACCAATGATTGATGCATGTAACAATGCTAGTGGAAAACGTTTGTGTGACTGGGCTGTGGGAAGAAATAAAATCTGGACAACATAAATGCAACCTGACTAACTGAATGGCAGGTCATCTAGCAAATGTTTATCTTGGGGACAGCTTACAGCCTAGCATCACAGATTATGGGACTATTGGCTGACTGGTCTTATAATATTTTGGTAGAGTTTCAGTCTTGCTATGTCAGGGAGCAAAGGATTTTCCATATTTATGATAGCTTAGCAAGGATGCCTCCCAAAGAGGATAATACATTTTGAAAGACTACTCGTCAAACCAACCCAATGTCTACATTTTTCATGAGGAGGTTATACATATGTGCCAAATTAGAGAGAACTTAAAGCTTAAGATGAGGATTTATCTTTAATTAAAGTTTGCCTGTCCTACAACAATGTGTTTGCAATGGTTCCAAATGGTGTGGACTACTGATGGGCAGTGTATCTGAGTAGAAGTAGGGTTAAATGAGACAATGCTGTGCAGGACTCTGAAATGGGTAGAATGAGTATAAAATGTTAAATTCACACAATGTTATAAGGATGTTATAATAAAGGATCAACGGATGGATTATCCTCAGTGTAGACTGGGTAAAGTTGACCATTTATGAAAAACACATTACATGCAAGCAGTTTCAAATGGTTAGCCTTATAAAAATAAAATGGTGTATGCATTATTGTAACTTTTAATTTGTTATACATAATTAATAAAGAGATGGGTATGCTCTATCATTTTATTTCTTATTTTCCATTGCCTGATTGTCTAGGTATTAGAACAGGATTTCCTGTCATACCAGAAGAATGCAATCTGAACACAGTTTGAATTTGCACCAAGGCAAGATTTTCTAGAAATCTGAATTCTCATACCATGCTGATAGGCTCTGTTTATGGCGTTCAATGGGATGGGACTGATCTGTGGGCTATACAGTCTGAAGGAAGAAATAGTGGCCATATTTACTTTGCCTGTGTCTTAGTCTGTATTGTAAGTAATTTTTTGCTTGCCAAGTTAGTTTAAGTTGGGAGTGTTTGAAGTGATTTGCTAGAGATTAATTAATTGCATCTGGGACTGCATCCTCCAGGGAACACTTCTCTTTAATATAGCAGGAGTCAGTAGCTAGCATTTAGAAAGGTTTGTCCCACCTAGTGGGGTCTCTTGATCAGTATGTGTATTAGAACTGAAATAATGAGATGTTCAGCATTGATCACTGGTACAAGCTATTTGGGTCTTACTCACTGCACTCCAACATTTCTAGAAACTAAAGCCAACCTTTCATGTGCTCTATCCCGGAGAAACATGCTTTACTTTGGTCTATACATTTGTCAGGGGAGAAAATCAGAATTGAATGCTCATGAACAAATTCTGAGAAATCTATATTTTGACATTTTCCTTCAGAATTATGCTTAGACTTTTATGTTTCAGGGGTAAGATTTTATGCTTGTGGAGAAAGTGTTTTTCTTACCTCAGAATCTGCTCTTGCCTGTTTTAAAAGTTTAACAACTCTTTCAGGCTTTGCAACTCACCAGTAGTGCTTCAATCTCCAGCTGAACATTTGGGCAGTTGCAGGTATCTCTTGATTCTTCTTTCCCATATCACAACAAAGAGTAATTTTTGGAAACTTGGGATGTCAGGCCAGCTCTCAGCTGTGTCTGATCAGTGAAACTCTGATAATTCAGTCTTGGTTCCTCAGAGCACTCCTCTTTTCACTAGATGTCTCTGGTGTAGCACATGTGGCCATGAGGTTCTGTGGGACAGATGTCCTCTGTGGGTGTAGGGATCCCCAGAAATCAGTCTTGGGAAGGGGTAAATGTTCTGCCTATTAGCAAGAAAAAAAGGAGTCTGGTGCCAGGAGCATGTGCTCAGTTTGGATGGTCCTTTTCAGGTGGTCTTCAAAAGAAGATAAAGAAAAATAAAACAAAACAAAAACCAAAATATGGTTCTATTGTTTATGAATGAGGAACATTTATTTGTGACTTGCTAGTGAGTTAAGTTCTACTTTTTCTGCTCCATTATCTCTTCTGATGATAGAAACAGAGGTTTCCCTCACTTTCCTGATTCTGAACAGATCCAGACAAACAGGACTTTGGAAGGTAAAGGGTTCTGTTTCAGGATTTCCTACTCATCTGAATATATTTTATTCTGAGAAAGTACTGCTTCAGTTTGCCCTCTAAAGACCTATCATATCAGTTATTTAGATGGGATTAGAATAAAATTCCCATTTATAAGCAAATGTAATATGATTTGTTTCAGCTGGCTATTCTCAGTCAACAACTGTTCTTTAATCTGGATTGGAGAATGTTCTTCTGCAGCTTGCAGTTTACCTGACATGATCCAACTTCATGCCGTGGGATATGCAGGATACCACAGAAACTCACAAATATATGTTCTCTAAGTATACAGAGGGACCCTGCAGTGATTTCCCATTCCAAAACAGCTTCTTTAGAAAAAAAATTACCAATAACAATCCCATTTCCCTATGACAGATTTTGAAGAAGTTGCTACCTTCCACTTTAACATTCGGAATGTTAAACTACCAGACTCTTATGATAAAATGCTTTGCTGTCTGTGGTAAACACAAAGAAGCTTATTAGTGGCTTTCATCTTCAGAGGCAAAATATTCTATAACTACTGCTTTTATTTTTGCTTCTCAT
This sequence comes from Protopterus annectens, assembly GCF_019279795.1. Lineage (NCBI taxonomy): Eukaryota > Metazoa > Chordata > Ceratodontiformes > Protopteridae > Protopterus > Protopterus annectens. Next base: position 4,010 of record NW_025057196.1, on the reverse strand, counting down.
GTTATTAGGCATGCCCTAAAGTGTTCTTATGATGCTACAGATAGTGTCACCAGGACTCCAGCCTCTTGGCTAGGCATGAGAAGATTTGCTTGGTTACATTTTCAAAAGTTTCATGAAGACGTTAAAGCTGAAATGTTAAATTTTCCCCTGGACAAGGAAGCTCTTTGAACCTTTCTGCTGCTGATGTGCTTAAGTGTTTTGTCGAGTAGGGAAAGTTGATACCATGGATAATCCAAATCTTCAAACCTTCTGTTTTTAAAACAAATAAAAGTTTTGATTCTACTTCAGCTCACTTTTTCAATAAATAATTCAAATAACATGGAGTTTCCAAACAGGATTTTTAAAAGCAATTGCAAAAAGGCTCCAAAAAGAAAGAAAAGGAGAGTCTAAAAAGTCAGAATGACTATTGGCCTTTTCTGGCTCCCCACAACCCCCTGGCAAACTCTTCCTCCCCCTGAGTCTTCATCTTCCTTTGTGGCACACCCACTGCCACAGATAATTTGTTTCTGAAAGTCATTCAACAGTGCGACTTCCTCCCTCCTTTTCAGTGGATCATTCCTTGCTCAGTGTACCAGATATCCCAGTCTCCTCCACTTCTGGATCAAATGTTTTCTCATGGAGTTATAGAACCAGTGCTTGCAGACCAGAGGGACAAAGGGTTTTATTCAAGGAATTGTTTGGTGTCAAAGAAGGAAAGGACTAGGAGGCTTGTGCTAGGCTGTTCATTCTCAGTCTTTATATGAAGATCAAAAAGTTTAAAATGTTGTCCCTTTCACACCCTAGTCCCTTTACCAGCTTTCATAGTAAAGCTGAATTGAAATGATGCCTACCATCAAACGCCCAATGGCAGGCATTTCAAGCGATATTTAAGATTTAATTTATCTAGCTCACCTTATCAGTCATTTGTGTTACCCTTTGCACTATATACTGCTCCAAGGGTACTCACAAAATGGCCTTTTGTGATGAAGGATCAACAAAAAAACATGAACAGAACAAATGTGAATAAAACTCAGTTAAAATGAGGATTCTGAATGATTTTCCAGAGGGCAGATGGTATTTTAAATGTTTTTTAAATGACTTTATATGCATTTAAAATTTTTTCTCAGAAAAATAATCTGGTCACTTTAAAAGTTTTACATTGCTTGATCATGTGACTTTTACCCTTGATCATGTGATTTTTATTTGGTATTTAAGTGTATTTGATATGGTTGTTCTGTTTGTCTGAAGAAGTTGAGTTATTAAACTTGACAAAAGCACTAACATACAAAACACTGTTTCCATTTTTTTTTTGCCTCTTTTTTGTTTCAAGTGGAATTGAAATTAAAGCAGAAGTAGATAAAAATCAGGTTTTTACCCTGAGCCATTCAAATTCTTTTTGTTTACAGTTCTAATAGTACTAGGAGAAGGTCTTATAAAAAAGACTCTACAATCGTGTTGATAAATGTTACCTATACATGGAACTGTTAGGTAATGAAGTAGGTGCGAGTGAATGCATTTTTTCAAGGCTTTTGCTAAAGGGTAAGTAAAGCTATTGGGCGGTAGTTTGTGAAATCTGTGGATGTGCCACCTTTATGCAGAGGGACGATGTGTGAGACCTTCAATAGCATGGGGACGTACTGTTCTGTTGTAGATCAATTAATTAGGATGGATATGGGGTAGAAGATAGTGGGTGATGCTATTTTCAGAAATTCACTGGGGAGCTGGTCAGCTGCAAGAGATGATGGCTTTATTTGGACAGTTTTTATGGTATTGGCTTGGATTGGTTTTATTGACAAGGAGTTTAGTTCATCTATTGTGTGTGTGTGTGTGTGTGTGTGTGTGTGTGTGTGTGTGTGTGTGTGTGTGTGTGTGTGTGTGTGTGTGTGTGTGTGTGTGTGTATGTATGTATGCACGCGCGCGTGTGTGTGTGTGTGTGTGTGTGTGTGTGTGTGTGTGTGTGTGTGTGTGTGTGTGTGTGTGTGTGTGTGTGTGGATAGTGGAGAGGCAGTTTCAGTTCATCTAGTTACATGTGATAGGATGAAATTAATAAAGTAAGAGTTGAACTGGGATGCAATGTTTACAGTAGGTTCTGTTGTGGATGAAGCTGGGGTAGTGCTGTGCCCTGGTTTTAGTAGGTGATTGCTGGCTTCCAAAACTCCTGGGGGTTATTGTGGTGTTTTCATTGAATAGATATATGCTAATGTTTTTGTTCTGTCTAATTTATTCTTTTGCAAGGTTGCACATTTGGCAATATTTAAGGATTATTGACTCATTTTTAGTCTCTTGGTATTAGGTCCAGATTTTGTCTCTTAGTTTTAGAAGATTTAAGGTATTGTTGGTAAGCCATGGTGTTTGGATCTGATACGGATTTTTCTGAGGGGGGCAAGGCTGTTTAGTATTTGGATACATTTTTTTGGTTAAAATATTGAATGTCTGCATCTAGGGGAATGTGTTTTCGTGGGGACCATTTACAGTTTTGCAGGAGGGTATTAAAGACTTCTTGACAGAAACTTTTCTTACTACAAATGTATTTGTAGACAATGTTATTTGGAGTGCTAGTGTGCTGCCTATATAAGTAAATGGGTAGCTGGTCACTTTGGAAGTTGGGAGACAGCCTTGCTCATGTTAGAGGGAGGGTTTATTGGTGAGAAACCAGTCTAATATTGATGCATAATATTTGAAAAATTTTATATTTTTTAAGCATTCTGTTCTTTTATTTTTGACATATAGTTTTAGTGTGATGTCACATGATTTTGACTGCATGACTGTTTGAACATTATTTAATGGTGGAATGCAAGTTGTTTGTCAGTTCTGATGAAGTCCTGACTGCTCTAATATTGAAAATGCTTAACTGTGATTTTATTAATGGATTTTGCCATATTTCTGAGTGTTTGGACTTACTTTGGCACAGTTTTTCTCAGTCACTGCTGCTTGTTCCTATGCTTTCCGCTTTGCATTTTGGTGCATGTATAAGTGAGCAAACACAGAACAAAAACTGGAACTTCCTTCTCACAGACTCTTAAACCCTAAAAACCACACCTCAAATAAACAACGAAGAACAATAAAGAAAACAGTGAAACAGTGGCAGCTCCCATGCTGTGGAAGGTCTCACACATCATCCCTCTTCATAAAGGTGGCACATCCACAGTTTCCACAATCTATTGCCCAATAGCTATACTTACATACAAAGCTATGTCAAACCCAGAGCTGTTTGACATGCTCCACTTAAAAAAATCCCAATCCCTCTGAGCTACACGCTCTAGGGACCTAAACCTTGTCACCACAATGAACAGAACATGCTGGAGGGATATATTCCTGCCCCAGAGACTTCCCATACTCTGGAACAAACTACCTATCTATATCAAACAAAGCTCCTCATTAGCACTCTTCAAGAAAAATTTTGATGATTGGATGGGAGAGAGGAAATTCACACTGGGGATCAGTTCTGTGCCTCTGCTTGACAGGGGCACAGGAAAATAATTTTCTTGGGTGGCAAAAGCCAGGGTACCATTTGGCTAGGCTTATATAGGCCCTAGGGATAATAGCCTAGTACCTACCTATAAACCTATGTTGTGTCTTTCAGCTTTTCCCGGTTAGGGGTCGCCACAGCAGAACTCCGGTCCGCTAATGATTGGTAGTTGATTTTTACATGCCGAGTTACCAGCCCTGACGCACAACCTTCAACGAAAGTATGCCCATTCATGCATGTCTCCACACAGAAGACACTCTAGCTGAGAATTGAACCAGACAGCGTCTTACTGTGAGGTGACAATGCTACCGCAGCACCACCACCGCGGGTACCTACCTATGAACTTATGATCTTCAGAATTACTAGTCCGATATTGATGGATTCAAAAAACACTCCATATGAAAAAGCTAAGAGCTAGACAAAAATATTACTATGTGTCATGCATGATGCAACCTTAACTACAATGCAGATAACTAGATTAGGAATAATAGACTTTGTTCTTCCAGACTCAGCTAGACGGCGTAGGAATGAATAAGGTATGGTCAGATCTAGAATAAGTATG
>NW_025057195.1:0-6272 GCF_019279795.1 Protopterus annectens | reverse complement strand
TGGGCCCAGGCGGAAGGATGTTTGCGGACTTAACCTAATTTTTAAGGGAATGAATTTTAAATTTTTTTTATTGGTTTGTGCTTTATTTGTTATGGTGCGTTTTGGCCCGTATGGGCTTGTGCTTTACTGGATTTTGTTATGGGCGTGTTTTAGGAGGGATGGGCGGCTTTAGGATTTGTGAGGGCTTGTGCTTTATGGGGGTGTATGGGCGTTTTTCTGGAGTTTTGTAGGTGCTTTTTTACTGGAGTTTGTGTATGGTGCTTGTGCTTTCTTTTTGTATGGTGCTTGTGCTTTACTGGATTTTGTGTATGGTGCTTGTGCTTTACTGGAGTTTTTTATGGTGCTTGTGCTTTACGGGAGTTTGTGTATGGTGCTTGTGCTTTACGGGGTTTGTGTATGGTGCTTGTGCTTTACTGGAGTTTTTTATGGTGCTTGTGCTTTACGGGATTTTGTGTATGGTGTTGGCTTTACGGGAGTTGTGTATGGTGCTTGTGCTTTACTGGGTTTGTATGGTGCTTGTGCACTGGAGTTTGTGTATGGTGCTTGTGCTTTACTGGAGTTTGTGTATGGTGCTTGTGCTTTACTGGATTTTTTAGGGTGCTTGTGTTTTACTGGAGTTTTTTATGGTGTTTGGGCTTTACTGGAGTTTGTGTATGGTGCTTGTGCTTTACGGGGTTTTGGGGTGCTTGTGTTTTAAATGGGTTTGTGTATGGTGCTTGTGTTTATGGGTTTGTGTATGGTGCTTGTGTTTATGGATTTTGTGTATGGTGCTTGTGTTTTACTGGATTTTGTGTATGGTGCGTGCTTTACTGGAGTGTGTGTATGGGTTGTTTTTTACTGGAGTGTTTTATGGTGTTGTGCTTTACTGGATTTTGTGTAGGGTGTTGGCTTTACTGGATTTGTGTATGGTGCTTGTGTTTTACTGGAGTTTTTTATGGTGCGTGCTTTACTGGATTTTGTGATGGTGTTTTACTGGGTGGTGTGTTGGTGTGTGTGTGTGTGTGTGTGTGTGTGTGTGTCCCCCAATGGTGGTGTGGTAGGGAATGCCTCAGGCTTAAACCCCTTTCCCTGTATGCAGGTGTTAAAGACTTGAGTTTACCACCATTTTAAAATTTCAGTTTTTTACCTCATATTCGATCTGATCTGTTCCTCATAATATCTGTGGTTTGTAAATGTTGCAATGCATGAAAATTGATGGTGTAGAAGTAGCATTTTTCCTCACAGCTGCAGGTTCTGGGTTTGATTCTTGGCTGGGGTTCCTTCTTTGTGGGTCTGTATCTTTCCCTGTGTTTGTGTGGGTTTGCTTTTGTGCCCTCCCATGTTACAAAGACTTGTCTGCATTTTTTCTTCCTGGGCCTCTGCTGAAAATTGTTTATTTGTTCCAAGTCAGACTGTCCTGATTAAAAATGTTAAATAAAAATTTAAAAGGCATTTGAATTTCAGACTTAAGGGGTTTTTGAATGTTTAATTCCTTGGAAATTTTATGGTGCAGTGGTAGTATTGTTGCCTCACAGCTTAGGTTTTTTGGTTTGATTCTTGGTTGGGGTGGCTTCTGTGTGAGTCTGCATCTCCTCCATGTGTTTGTGTGGATTTGCTTTGGTGCCCTGCCATTTTACAAAGACGTGTCTGCAGTTTTAATCCCCCGCTGAAAATTGGGTTTTTTTCTGTCCAGTAAAATTGACAGGCATTTGAATTTCAGACTTCAGGTTTCTGAATGTTTAATTCCTTGCATAATTGATGGTGCGTGGTAGTATTGTTGCCTCACAGCTATAGGTTTTCTGGTTTGATTCTTGGTTGGGGTGGCTGCGGTTTGGAGAGTGCATGTCGTGCCTGTGTTTGTGTGGGTTTGCTCTGGTGCCCGGCCATTTTACAAAGATGTGTCTGCAGTTTTAATCCCCCTCTGCTGAAAATTGTTTTTTTTCTGTCCCAGTAAAATTGTCAGTCATTTGAATTTCAGACTTCAGGTTTCTGAATGTTTAATGCCTTGTATAATTGATGGTGCAGTGTAGTATTGTTCCTCACAACTATAGGTTTTCTGGTTTGATTCTTGGTTGGGGTGGCTTCTGTCTGCATCTCCTCCCTGTTTTGTGTGGATTTGCTCTGGTGCCCTGCCATTTTACAAAGAGTGTCTGCAGTTTAATCCCCGCATCTCTGCTGAAAATTGTTTTTGTTCTGTCCAGTAAAATTGACAGGCATTTGAATTTCAGACTTCAGGTTTCTGAATGTTTAATTCCTTGCAGATTTGATGGTGCAGTGGTAGTATTGTTGCCTCACAGCTATAGGTTTTCTGGTTTGATTCTTGGTTGGGGTTTTTTCTGCATCTCCTCCTGTTTTGTGTGGATTTGCTCTGGTGCCCTGCCATTTTACAAAGACGTGTCTGCAGTATTAATCCTGCATCTCGGGAAAATTGTTTTGTTCTGCCCCAGTAAAATTGACAGGCATTTGAATTTCAGACTTCAGGTTTCTGAATGTTTAATTCCTTATTTTGATGGTGCAGTGGTAGTATTTGCCTCACAGCTATAGGTTTTCTGGTTTGATTCTTGGTTGGGGTGGCTTCTTTGAGTCTGCATCCCCTCTCTGTGTTTGTGTGGATTTGCTCTGATGCCCTGCCATTTTAAAAAGGGCGTGTCTGCAGTATTAATCCCTTCTCTGCTGAAAATTGTTTTGTTCCCCCTAAAATTGAGGCATTTGAATTTCAAACTTCATGTTCTTCAGAATACATAGTAGCAAAACCCTTTTTTTTCTAGCAATTTTCTAAGTTTATAAGATGAATATTTTAAATTTTTTTTTTGGGACTGTATTCCCCATTATTTAGGTTTTTGAAAGGTTGACAGCTATGGCAAGAACTGAATTCACTGAATATGGACTGTAGAATTGTGCATATTTACTGATAAAGGTGCACTGTAGAATTGTGCATATTTACTGATAATGGTGGACTGTAGAATTGCATATTTACTAATAATGGTGGACTGTGGAATTGTGCATATTTACTAATAATGGTGGACTGTAGAATTGTGTATATTTACTAATAATGGTGGACTGTGGAAGTCTGAGTAGACTTTTTTTATGATAAATGTTCTCAACTGGGCAGTTTTGCCATTATGGGTGCATATGTTTTGTTTCATTGCTTACTGGAAAAATGTTCAAAACAAATTTAAAACACCCTCTAACAAGTGTACTGTATTATACAAGGAATATAATTTTTAGTACAATGAGGAAGGTGTATCAAAGAGCACATGTATGTTTCATATGCAAGGGGCCTATGATTCGAAAACAGCCCAAAATTAATCTTTATCTGCCACTGGCAAAATGTATTTTCTTTGAATGTGGGTTTCAATGCTGTTTCAATGAATGTGAGTTTCAAGGGCAGAGAAGTTTTAATGCTAAGTTTTCATTGTGAGACTGCATTGCTTTGTTTAACAGATTACTTAATGTTTGTGCTGTAAAATACAAAATAAAACTTTCAAATGAAGTCCAATCATTGAAGTAAAGCAGTATGCACATTAGTGTTTATGGTAAATGGAGTGAAATAGCCAAGTAATGGTTAATTGGAATGGCTGCAGAGGCTCCAGTTCAACCATTATTTTGTCAGGGGGGGGAAGGGCAGCAAACTCAGACAGGCCCAGCTGAACTATACCTCCCAACTGTCCAGATTTTCAAAGAATGAATAGATTTTTGCTTCTTATTTTTGGTTTGTTGTTCATAAAATTTGTAGTTTTAATTCCTAAATGATTTGCCAGAAGTCACTAAATAATAAGTTTCAGACTTCATAACCTTCATAAAAATGCATGTTAAAGTAAGACCCGTTCTATCAACTGTCTCAATTTATACAAGAGCAATTTTTAGTACTGTTTATATCTGCCACCAATATATTTGGCCTTGTTCAGATTTACTGCATTAACAGGTTGAGAGGTACATGCAAATAAATTGCTTTATAGAATTAGGCATAGCCAACCTCTCAACTGTCCCCAAATTTTTTGGCTCAGAATGTTGCTCTTCCCCTAATAATCCCTCCAAAAATAGCAATTTTGGAAGAAAACATGGAGGGTTTACAATTAAGAAATAACTGTAATAATCAAAGTTATAGATTACTTGAAATGCATGTAGATTCTTTTATTTTGTCAGCTGCTCAATGTAGCAGTACTAATATTAAAGTGTCCCTTCTTTGACAGGTAGAAGCTGTATTGTGTGTCTATTTTATATTTTTGCATCACATTTTTGGTCCATTTTTCATAAAATTGTTTTTTTTGGCAAATTAGTGACAAATCACTAAAGACTGAAGTTAGAAAATGACAGACATTTGAGTTTCAGATTTTATACCCTTCAGAAAATTCATACTAATGCAAGACCTATTCTATTATCTTTCTAAGTTTATTAGAGCAATATTTAAAAATTGTCCTTATTGTTGTGCCTTTGTCCCACTTCTGTGTATGGCTTTGTCCAGATTTCTTGCTCTTGAAGTTGAGAGGTATGACAAATGTGTCAGGGCCATCACAGTCAGCCAGAAAATTTCAAATTGTGACATGCTTGTTGCACCCACTCCCCATGTAGTGACTCTGGATGTGTCCAAGCAAGGCAAGGAGTAGTTGTATCTACCTTGGATGGGGAGGACACACTGCATAAGTACTACAGTGGCTTTTCATCTGTCCTTGATTTTGCAGAATGGTCTGGTTTCTGTCATATTTTTTTACTGTTGATTTATGCTTATTACTCAAAGTGCCTGTTGCTCTGTGTTTAAGTAGCAATGCTTTAATGACCATAAGGTAAGCTTGTCTGACATCGTAAGATGCAAGTAAGCTTTAATAAGCATACTGTTAAAGAATTGCCAACATTGAAAGCCTTTCTGTTGTTGCCATGCAGAGAATACTTGACTAGATAATGTATAAGCCTTGGGTATTAAAGGACAGGATTCCATTATTTTAAAAAGCTCATTACACTTGTTGGAGACTTCCAGTCATCTCTACAGGCTTTACCCGTAAACTAAACAGAATGCCAATCATGTGTGGTCCATAACCTGTACAGTAATCCTTTAAGCAATGTATCTTGAGCTTGTTTCTTGTTTGCTTTTCATTTTTTTCTTTTTTCATGTTTTTCCCCTGAAACAAGTTGTCAGGCAGCAGGGCTTTTTTTGGTAAGAAACATTTTTTCAAGTGGGCGCATCACATAGATTTCTACTTTCAGCATGTTGCTTGGTACTTTAATAAAGCTGAATATATTATAATTAGAACTGCAGTGCAAGGAGAAGTGGTTTGAGTTGAGTGCTTCTGGTTTTTCTTATACTTGATTTTGACTGGCATTCCAGTAATGTATTTAAAAAGTAATTTATTTTTTCATGCCTCACAACCTTTTGTTTCCATCTAGATATTAAGTAAGCTGTCATGCAGCCAATGCATTGAAATATTTTTATTCTTCTACACTTATTTTTGTCTTGATTGGACTTTCATAATGATGGTTTGCCACCCAGGGCAGCGTATTTAATTAGTTAGTTTTTTGTGGTTTTGTGCATAGCTCCTCCCCTTTCTGGTTGACCACACCCCCTCCCCATTGACCCCACCCATTCAGGGCTCCTGCAGCCCCCCGATGATTTGAAGTCACCAGCCGCCACTGCCACTGGTCACTTTTATACTTACCGATGAGGCATCTGCAGCTCACACTATGTGGACTCTGTATTTCAGCTAATTTGTTATCCTTCATATGACATATGGGTTGACTTTTAAAACAGGTATGCTGTAAGCTAACAACAGATGGAGCCAGGCATACAAGAAACTCAAGTTCCAAGCAAGGATACAAGAGATAAGGCAGTTCAAATGATTCTGGTAGCAAGCACAAAAAATCCAAGTATATATAAAAACATATAAAATCTCCTTTATTGTAGTCGACAAAAGGTAAGCGCTTTCACCATCTAGCTTCATCAGACAATAGAACAACTACTAACACAGCCACTATTTAAACTAATCAAAGAGCACATAGCAGCCAATCATCAAATCACATCAATCAAGTCATTAATTATACAATCAAACAATGAAGCAGTTCAGAATCAGGCATATAATAAAGCAAAAAGGACATAAGAAGCTATTGAATTATATAGAATGAATATATATGCATGTATAAAAAATATATATATGTCATACAAAAGAACAAAAATGAACTTCTATATAAAAAAGAACAACATACCTAAAAATAAAAATAATGCACAAATGAATGTGCACATAAATATATACAAATAAAAAAATATATAATATATATATATATATATATATATATATATATAT
>NW_025057194.1:0-6658 GCF_019279795.1 Protopterus annectens | reverse complement strand
TAAAATTTTAAAACTTGCCAAAATAGTCACTGACCCCTGCGTCAGACTAATCTGACCGCAGCCATATACTTTGGTATTCGGGCCGACTGGGACAGCGGACTACCCCAAGTGTTAGGACTGCAGCAATGTGGTATGAAGAACATCCATTGTTGCCTCTGTTCCTCTGATTTTCTATTTGTTTGGACCTCCAAGGCCCATTCACTGGATTCCTATCTAAAGGGACTTCCGCTTCACCCAACACCTGGTTATCTTGGTTAAGAGGGCCCTTCCACTGACGAACATCATCTGAAGCTTCTTTCCTATTGGTTGAAGGTGGTTTGGGATATGCCTTCACTTCCGCATATGCTATGCGGTCTCTTTCAAACTTTTTCCTCTTATTACTTCCCATTCTATGTCCCCATAGACTTTTTTAAAAATTGCCAAATAGTCATTCTGAATCAAAACAACAATCACTGTGGATGGCACTGTCCAACCTCTCGGATTCCACAATCAAGCCATCGATCTCCCTTGACTAAATTCTTACCAGGGACTCCAGGAGCTCACCGCTGTTGGTCAAAAGTTGCAGGTTCTCATGAAATGGAGAACCAGTTCAACTCCCACTGGGGAACTTCCAGGATCAAGTCTTTGTACCCTCTTTACCCTGGACATACATTCACATAGATGATTACTGTTGCAACCTCTTGCAACGAAAAATAGACTGTTCTAAGGAACTGGTAGAGCTGCTTAAAGATTGTGGCTCCACATTATGCTCCAGTTCCTCAAAAGATACTGTCCCTAAACGTCACTGCTTAACATTATTGGGAGGGCTACTCGGAGCATCCGACAAATCAGTTCTTCAAGGATTACCTTGAACTTGAGACCTCTGGCCCAACATTGAGAACATGCAGGGGTCTGAAGGAATTCATTTTCCTTCCCAGCAAGATGGTTCAAATGATACTGCATACCGTTAACCTTCCCAAGCACTTGACTAACTACACAGACCCACACCTGGGTTAGCCCTCCATGCCATTGGGCTCAAATCCTGGTCCGACACACCACACACACACTTGAACTAGAGAACCAATAAGAGACCACAGGAAATACCAACCCGATAATGCAGGCAGCAGTACAACCAGGAAGGCAAGCTAAACAACGCAAAGAGATGAATAACAAAGAATTTATTGCACAAAGCTCCAAGGATTTAGCACTTTCGTAAAAAACTTAATCAGAATCACTAAAAGTACAGTTTTGCATCACCTATAAATGTAGATGTTCAAGATCCATACTGCTGCAGTCCTGACACTTGGGTAGTCCGCTGTCCCAGTCGCCCGAATAATAAAAGAGTATATTGATTGCCGGTCGGCACAAGATTAGTCTGACGCCAGGACGCCAGGGTACAAAATGCTATGACCCATCGCCATTTCCTCAGTCTTTTCTGCCCCAGATGTCAGAAGACCCTAAAAAGATAAGGCCAAAACCAAAAACAACAACACACCAAACACCCCTGTACCAAATATATGTACAATATATACAAAGTCAGGAAAGGTACAATCCACCACACAACCACCCCTAAACACAGAGGGGAAGGAGGATAGGGTTGACTGGCAGTAATGTGGATCTTCGAACATCTACATTTATGGTAGGTACAAACTGTACTATGTTCTTCATCTCACATTGTTGCAGTCCTGACACTTGGGCAGAATCCCAAAGCAGAGGTAAGGGAGGATGGCAACCACAGTTAAAGCAGGAGCTGACAATATGCCCTGTAAAATAGCAGTGGCAAAACCAGCCCTAGATTTAGAGTAGAGAGGAAGGTAGACGTTTAGAGAAGGTATGGGCACTGAACCCAAGTAGCTGCCCAAAATATCCTTAGTTGCCACCCCCTGAATGTTGCTGAAGTGGCAGTAGCCCTAGTGGAATGAGGCCTAATCCCGCTGGAATCTCCTTGCCATGATGGGAATAACAGAGCAATACAAACCTAATCCACTTAGAAATAGTTTGTTTTGACACAGGCTTTCATCTCTGAGAACTCAAAGCAAAGAAACAAACAACTGCTGAGACTGCCTAAATCCTTAGTCCTGCTTAAATAATAACGAATTGCTCGTGTACATCTAAAGTGTGCAAAATCTTTCCCTTTATTTTGGGGATCTGCATACAAAGGTAGGCAATGAATAGTTTGGCTTAAAGCCACACTAGAAACCACACTTTAGGTATAAAGGAAGGATTAGTGAATGTGAAGATACCCTATCCTTATGAAAATCAGGAAAGGCTCAACTCACCATAAGGGCTCTGCAATTCAGACACCCTTCTTGCAGAGGCAATTGTATAACAAAAAAGCAGTCTTCCATGAATAAATATTTTTAAATTCAGCAGTAGCTGCAGGCTCAAAAGGTTGTAGAGTGAGCGCTTCCAACACAAAATTGAGGTCCTACAGGAGTAGAGTTTAATGCGGGGGTCTTATATTCTTTGTCTCTAAGAAATTGCTTGAACAAAGGATGAGAAAACAATGCAGGGTCACAATCATAGTGAGCTGAAATTGCTGCAGCATGAATCTTAATGGAAGAGAAAGACAAACCTTGTCCAATAACTAGTAAGATATTGAAGAGTCACACCCAAATTTGGCTCCAGAAACATCCAAACTTTGCTGCACACCAAAATAAAAATCTCTTCCATTTTCCTATGACACTTTCTCTTGTACTAGGTCTCTGGCTTCCATAATCACATCTAAAAACTTGTTGAGGAAGCTGAGACCTGCTATGGTTCAAACAGAATATGCCAGCACAGTTAGATGAAGAGAGTGAAGCTTGACATTGAGTAGACACCGTCCTTCTGAGACAATAGGTGGAATCAAAGTAAGGGCCATGGAGGCCTTACCAGACTTTTCAGTAATGGCAACAGTGCCGCCGAGGCCAATCTGGAGCCATTAAAATCATCCTTTGGCTTGTCTTGTCTGACCTTTAGGAGTACTCCTTTGGGAGGAGAGGCAGAGGAAAGGCATACATTAAAGATTTTTCCAACTGAAAGAAAGAGCATCCACTTTCCAGGCTGTGTGATGAACCTTTCGCGGCAAAACTTTGGCAGCTGGTGTTTAGGTGGAGAAGTTTAACAGATCTATGTCTGAGTTCCCCAGACACTGTCAATGTCTGAAATACATGAAGATCCAGTTTCACCGTGGGGGATCCATGATTGCCTGCTTAACACATCCAAGGGAGTTCTTGTGCTCCTGGCAGAAACCTTGCTTGAAGATTCAGTTGCGGTGTTTAACGCAGCCTCCCACAAAAATCATTGCTTGCCTGTACAGAGATAAGAACAAAAGTTCCCCTTGTTTGTTGATGTACCACATGACAGTTGTGTTGTCTGTTAGAATCAACACTGCCCAGGAAGAAGTAAATCCTAAAGTTGCATTGCAAACTGACTGCTAACATCTCCTTCATGTTGATATGTAGATGCTGCAGTCTGGCAGGCCACTTGTCTTGTATCCACTTTCCATTCAGATGAGCTCCCCAAGCTGTGTCTGGAGGCATCTGTCGTTAGAATCTGACTCGCCTGGCCGGTCACAGAGAGTCCCCTTTGTTTAGGTGACATTCCTGGAGCCCACCACAAAATTCCTTTTGAATGCAAGGTATATTTGAATGACTGTCCAAATCCTGGTGTTGTGTCCATAAATTTTGAGATACCATTGTAGCTCATATGCAGTTTCGGCATTGGGAAGTACCAGAATACAAGATGCCATGAACCCTAAGGCTTGAAGGACTGTCTCTGCAGTCAGCCTGGACTGACAGGAGAGATAGTTGATGGAAGTAAAGAGAAAGATTCTTTTGTTTGTCCGAAGGTAAGGCCATCTGGGTTGCTGTATTCAGTCTCACACCCAGAAAGCACATGTCTTGAGAGGGTACTAGACTGGGGAGGAACATGAAGGTAAGCTTCCTTGAGATCCAAAGTTACCATCCAGTGATCTTTGCCCAGCAGAGGTAAAAGCTGTTGTAACGTCAACATTTTGAACTTGGGAATGTCCAGTTAAGTGTTGAGGATAGACAGATCCAAAATTGGTCTCCACGTGTTCCCCTTTTGGTACTAGAACAGGCGAGAATAAAACTTAGGCCCCTTTCTGGCACAGGAACCGCTTGAATGGCCCCATTTGGAGCAACAGAGAAATTTGCCTTTTGAGCCTCTTTCCTTTGTTGAGGAGGAATGTTCGGTATGCCTTTGAAAGGAGGCAAGGTATGAAACAAAACCTGTAACTGGTGAATGATATCCAATACCCATCTACATCTTGGGTAATTAAACTCCAGTTTTCTTGAAAAGCTAACTTTCCTCCCAAAGGTGCTGCCAGACGAGAAGATTCTGGTGCTGAAAAGGCAGTGTCATTGGGTCTGTTTACGGTGCTGACCATCTCGCCCTCACTCAGAAGACTGGAGCAGGTGAACCCCTGTTCTAGGGCCCAAAAGAACTTTGAGCTCTGCCTCACCACGCCCAGACCTACCCTAGACTGGGAATCATAAGCAGGATATGTCCACCCCTTGCAGGCCAATTTCTACTAAACTCGAGGCTGAACTCGTAAAAAATTCTTTAACAGTCTGCATAGACTTAGTTTGTCTTCCATTTTTTAGAACTGCTTCCAGGCGAACCAAACAAATACATTTGGGGATTGCAAAGGAGCATCTAAAACTTTGTCTTCACATGCTCAGCTAAATTCTGATCCTCAGCCAGGCGTGTCATGGAAGAACCGAATCCATGGCACACCCTAAGAGGCCTGCACAGCATCAAAACACATTGCAAAGAATGCTTTCACCCACCGTTCGTAGAAACAATGAACCAAATCCTGCAACCTTACACTCAATACCTTCCCGCTAAAGCATCTACCTTAGACTTTAATTGTGAAAGGAGATAATTTTGGCATTTCAATACGGAAACTGGCACCAAAGCTCATGGCCAAAGTGGAAGAAGTATACACTTTCTTTCCCATCTAAAGCCCTTGCCTCCTTATTTCAGGAGTGGAACAGGATTTTCAACAACAGAAGCATTAACACCTTTAGCCCTGAGAAACAGTTTCTGGTCTGCCCTAGGACTCTCTTAAAAGATACTTTGCGAGCTCAGCACCCTATAATATCTATCCGGTTTAACTTAAGCAGGAGGCAAAGCAAATCAGGGTTCAGGAGAAGCTTGCAAAAACATCTCCACCACATCTAGAACAGGAAAGAAGCTAAAGGCCTATGCTGGGTAGAAACAAAATTCCTGTTTCTTCTGAATCAGAGAAACTTGACCTTCCCATTTAAAATGCTCCCTCATGGAATGAAGAGTTCTGAAAATGAAAAATCCCTCAGGAGGAGAAGCAGAAGGAGTAGAATCATCTACATCAGAATCAGAGTAAGGAGAATACTCCTGCAAGTCTTCAAACAAGACTCAGAAGCATCCTAACACTGCTCAAAACTCTAAGCCTGGGTTCCACCCTAGGCCTCTTATCAGAGGGGCATAGAACCCCAATCATTGTAATCAAATCTTCTGCCATCTTAAGCATATGCTCTTAGGTACAGACCCCTGAAGAACTAGGGTAACACCTGAAACAAAAACCTGGCCTGCCCCTGGAGAAGCCTTGGAACAGCAGGGGAGGCTTGTCCACCTAGGAAGGAGGAAGAACAGCTACCTGAGAAGCCCGCCTGGCCTACTTCCTGAGAGGTCAGCATCTTGCAGTAATAAAGTCTCCTGATTCCAAAGAAATTTCTGGTTGAACCTCTGGCTCCATCACGAGTTCTAAAGAACTGACGACCGGTACTGGACGGGTTCTTCCAGCCTAGGTTTTGGTTGTTTTGTCCTTGCGCTTTTTTGATTGCCGGCTGAGCATCCCACGGCATTTTATAATTACACCTTCCCAAAACTAACCTGGCACAATCTAATCTTCTTTATAGTGCGTCGAGCAATCTAGCACAAGAGCCGACAGCCAATGTAACGCCGCCGTGCTCAGGGCCCTAAGCAAGGTATATACACAAGGTATGGTAATCCCTTATGAGGTATCTGTTTCCAAGAAGAAATACAGTTATTCACTTTTTCTGACATCCGGTAAAATACTGAGGCAAGAAAAACCAAAATATTCCCAACGGGTACTTAGCCAACTTGATTCGGTCTGAAACTCCGACTGAAAATCTCAGAACGCCAACCTGCACTTGCAAAACTGCTTCTGCATCGGACCATGCGCCAAAAGACTGAGGAAATGAGCCGGTCATGCGCATTTGTACCCTGACGCCAGACTAATGCGCCTTGACCGACGCAGCCTTATACTTTGGTATTCGGGCCGACTGGGACAGCGGACTACCCAAGTGTCAGGACTGCAGCAATGTGGATCTTCGAACATCTACATTTATGGTAGGTACAAAACTGTACTTTTTAGTGATTCTGATTAAGTTTTTTACGAAAGTGCTAAATCCTTACAGCACCACATATATATATATATATATATATATATATATATATATATATATATATATACCACAATTCTACCAATGAAATTTCCCCTTCAATTAAAGAACTAAAACACTTTAAAGAAACGCACAATATTAAATGCAAAATATTCATGCAAAAATACTTTATACCAAGACAACAAAAATATGGGGATATGAAAATGCACTGGCTAGGCACATTAGTACAATACAGATCATGTCTTTTTTTTGGGGTGTGTTAGTGT
>NW_025057193.1:0-6416 GCF_019279795.1 Protopterus annectens | reverse complement strand
TAGCTGAAAAAGGCCTTATGATTGTCCTTTGAATCCATGGCAATTTTCTCTCAAAATTGGCCTTAGTTGATTTTATGAGTGCTCGATTTTTTACTAATAATGATCAGGGTGACTTCTTTATGGATTTTGTTCTATCATGTAATAGTTTCTCCTCTTATTGTAAAGTTTGTTAATGGCTGGGGTCCACCAGACTGGACGTTGCCCTTTCTGGAAAGAGTCTTGGTTTTATTTGGGATTGCCTGATCCATGCAGTCCTGAGATGTTCATAGAAGGCATTTGTAAGGGCTTCCAGCTTGGGTTGTGGTTTCCACTGGCTCAGGGGCCTTGAAGGATACCACACCAGTCTTGAGTAGTGTGAAGTTTGCTTTAGAGAAGTTCTTCACTATGGTCTTTTTGTTTGGGGTGGGGGATGTGATTTCCAGTGAGATTAGTTTATGATCAGATCTCACCAATGAGGGATATACTTCGGTGTGGAGCATTTTGTCCCCATGTTTGTGACAATGAGATCTAGTATATTTTCTCCTCTGTGGGAACAGTGACTAGCTGTTCCATGGCATTTGAATTAATGAACTCCAGGAACCGTTGGGCTAGAAAGTTAGGGCTTGAGTAATGTTCCCAGTCTATATTCGGGTAGTTGAAGTCACCCAATATGATGGTGTTTGGAGATACATTTATACCCTCCAGTGTCTTCAGGAAGGCTGTGTGGGGTTCCTGAGTTTGAGAGGGTGGCCTGTAGCATGCTACAATTTGTAGAGCAGTTTTGCCTATGGTTACTTGCACCTGGATGGTTTCCGAAGCTTTGTGCATTGCCACCAACCTGGAGGTGTGGGTATCCTTTATGAATATGGATACACCCCCTCCTTTTGTGGTGTGGTCCGGGTTTTGGGGCCGGAACGCATGATATGAGGTAAAACCTAATAGTGCCGGGGTGCTCTCAGGAGCCTTGAACCAGGTTTCAGTCACAGCACAGACATCGATGTTCTCCATACTGAGAAGGGCCTCGAGGCTGCATTTTGAGATTTAGACTTCTGGCATTGAGCAGCATTACCTCAGTTTCTTCCCATTTTTGTTTTCTAGGGTGGTAGGTTTAGAATTTGAGCCTTGCCTAAAAAGGCACTATGGGGTGGCAAGAGCCTTAGCCAATATCCGAATCCCAGGGGTGACAGGTGCAAGCCGTCCCTTGAACAGCTGGCTTGTCAAGCATGTCATCCCAGGCAGACAGACACTGGATCCCTTTGAATGACACCAGACATTAAGCCAATTGTTAAAGCTGATCATCTTGTCTCTATATTGTGGCATCATTCTTGGTGAAGGAAGGATACTGCTCAGGGTTAGGGTCATACCTGCCTGGGCTACATAATGAGAGAGCTCCTCTATGTCTCTTTTCATGTAGTCCAGGGAGGTCGCTCAGGTCGTCACACCAGCATGGACAATGACTGTGTCATATTTGTACTTGCCTGGAGTGACCAGTGCTTGTGTTATGTGGCGATTGTAGCCCGATAGGCAGCTTATTGTGACCCTCTCCTTGTTCAGCCTGGTGAGTGGGACGTCAGTGTGTCTGACTATGGAGTCACCTATGACAAGTATGTTTGGTGTTGTATTTGGCCTTAAGGGCTGTGACTGCTTTGCACACTGCTTTTGTGGTTTATGTGTTGCTTGTGGGTGTCTTGAGGTAGCAGTTGTTTGGGTGTCTGCTTTGGAGGCCTCTGCTGTTTAGGTAAATTTTACTCAGAGCCTCAGTATGTCTTTGTGTGATTATGTGTTTGATTCAGTGGAGTGGTAGCATTATGTGAGGCTGGTTTTGTGGTGTGTGTAGTTGCCTTCTCCTCCTGTCTGGTCTTGCCAGTCCTGAGTTGAGAGAGCTCAGCCTCCATTTGGCTAAATAGCTGCATCTCAAGTATTTGTGTTATGTGGGAGGAGGAGAGGGTTGTCTGTGTACATGAGGCAGTTATAACATTGCCTCAAGATTCCCAGATTCACCAGCTGGACCGAGAGGAGATTGACAACTGACCTTTGGACATGCTAGAATAATATTGGGAAATCCTTAATTGAAAACAAGGGCCAGTGGAGTGGGGTGTAGTGCTTTTAATTTTAGTGCTGACTTATATAATTGCTTTAGTGAGCAAGTGCCAGGTAACTTGAGTGCAATGTGTTACAAGTAACTAAATGCAAAACGACAAACAGTAACTTTCTTTCTTGTGAAACTAGGAAATAACTACACTATGCTATGCAGATATCACTAGTGATCCACAGAAGGGTGAGAAGTTATGTATTAGGTGGAATTAGCTTCCAGGGAAATAACAAGCAAACAAACAACAAGCATATAAACAAAGCTAGATTCAGCAGGCCTGGATCTAGTCTATGCTAGAGCAAACAAGGTGTACCAATTTCAGTAAGATACAGTTCAAACATTCAGGCACTATAAACCTTTAACCAGAAATTCCCAGCTCAGAAGGGCAGAGTCCAGCCTCTTCTCCCACAAGAGTGCAGATCACGAACCTTCTTAATGTAAAACAACTGGTCTGAAGCCCAAGTGCTTAATCCAAAAGACTTGAATGATAGCTACACTTTAATCAAGTTACAACCAAGCAGTAATAAATACCATTGAATACTTTAGAGAATGTCTGGATTAGTGCTCAAGTTACACAAACAAAGCTAGATCCAGCAGGCCCGAATCCAGTCTATGCCACAGCAAACAAGGCACACCAACTTCAGTAAGAAACAGTTCAGATATGCATGCACTATAAGCCTTTAACCAGAAATTCCCAGCTCAGAAGGGCAGAGTCCAGCCTCTCCTCCCACAAGAGTGCAGACCACGAACCCTCTTAATGTAAAATAACTGGCTTTAAAGCCCAAGTGCTTAAACACTTACACTTTTAGAATAACAGACACTGAGCCCTCAATCAGCAGTTCTCAACCTAGAAGGATGTAAGCTACCTGTTCTGCCACAACAGTGCAGACCACAAACCCTCTCAGTGTAAACAACTAACTGGTCCGAAGCCCAAGTGTTTAAACCAAAAGGCTTAGAATGAGTTACACCAAGCAGTAATAAATACAATTGAGTATTTTTAAGATGATGCAAAAGTAAAAGAAGTAGGTAGAAACACAAGTACAGAAAAGCAGATGATTTTTTCTGAACAAGTGCTGAGATCAAAGAAACAGATTTGAGTGCTGAAACTAGAAAACTGGCTAGTTATAAGAAAAAAGCTAGAAGGCTTCCCTCAAACACAGAAGGGCTTGGGGGCTCAGAAGCCTACAAATAGTCTATACCACTTAACAAGAAAGGCAGGAAATAAGCTTAATTTTTTTTCTATTTCCCAGATGCCCCTTTGTACACAGTAGGAGTGCCTGAAATCAGAATATGATCTCACTGCACTCAGTTGAGTGAGCAAATGAGATGGGCCCAGAGGCAGGCTGAGGGGGCAGTTTCAATGCCACTAAGATTAACACCAAAACAAAACAGGGCAGGTGGGTGGCAAGAACTGGAGAGCAGAATAACTTCAGTTAAATATTCCTTCAACACTCCTTCATACACAGTTTAAATCAAATTAAATACTGTATTTTTTTTTAAAAAAGTGCAGATAAAATTAAATTCTCTTATTCCAGTTGAATAAACCAAGTTCTTAGCTGGCCAAAGCTGAGGTTTTAAAGCAGGAATTATTTCACATGCACCAGTTAAATATGCAAGGACAGGAAATCAAAGAATGTGGCTCCCCCCACACCTGTAATTACTAGCAAATAACAAAATTCAGCCAACACTAGCTTCAGTTCAAGTTACTGAAGAGCAGAATAACTTCAGTTAAATATTCCTTCAACACTCCTTCATACACAGTTTAAATAAAATTAAATACTGTATTTTTTAAAAAGAAAAGTGCAGATAAAGGTACTTAAATTCTCTTATACGTCCAGTTGAATATAACCAAGTTCTTGCTGGCCAAGCTGAGGTTTTAAAGCAGGAATTATTTCACATGCACCAGTTTAAATATGCAAGGACAGGAAATCAAAGAATGTGCTTTCCCCCACAACTGTAATTACTAGCAAATAACAAAATTCAGCCAACACTAGCTTCAGTTCAAGTTACTGAAGAGCAGAATAACTTCAGTTAAATATTCCTTCAACACTCCTTCATACACAGTTTAAATCAAATTAAATACTGTATTTTTTTTAAAAAAAAGTGCAGATAAAGGTACTTAAATTCTCTTATACGTCCAGTTGAATATAACCAAGTTCTTAGCTGCTTTTGGATCTACAAGCACGCAATACAGATACTGTCAGCTCTCTGTGGCAAATTCCCAAAGCTTGTTTATGCACAGTTACATTTATACCAGAAGGTCTGGTATTTTTTTTCAAAGTCTGATGTAATACAGTTCTTTCTTTGTATAACAGTTTTCCTTTGTTTCCTTGTCCTTGGTTCTTTGTAGTTTGATGATCCATGGAAACTCAGTCTTGCATTATCTGAAAAGTGTTCCAGCACTATCTGAAACTTCATGTTACGTCCTTTTTCTTTGCTGATGTAATCCAGCTGCTACCTCCCATTTAAACTTTTACAGACTTTGTTTCTCAATAACATACTCCTTTACATGGATGCCAAATTTTAACTATGCTATGCCAGCACACTTACTAATTATTTTTCAGCATTTTACACTATTTTTAAATTAATCCTTTATATTTCATATCATTCTTGCAGCTTTTATTCAAGCTAGTAATCATGCTAGCAATAGTTTGAAAAGACAGTATATACTATATAAGGTATTCTTTCATTTCCCCATTTTTTTAATTTGTTTGAGGAACGGGCTAAACTTCAGTTAAAGAAAAGACTGTATTTGTTTTATCAGAATTACTATTTACAGCATTTACCACTTTGCTTATATTTAGAATCATAACACGTTGAGTTATTGCAACTCTTTGCAACCTGCAGCATATAACTATTGTAAGCAGTTATTATTATTATTACTCTTAAAACTATTAACACAGGAAGTATTAACCAATTTAGAAATGTGGCCCCAGATGATGACCATCCTGTGAATATGTCCCACCAATTATGGGCAGTGTCAGCTTCTGTTTTTGTTTTTTACCGTCAACACTGGGTTATTCGAAACCACACATACAAACTGTAGTGCCACTTTAAATTGAAGTTATGTTCTTACCATAACGTTCCATGTTAGTTGTCTTCTTCTCGCCTTCTTCTTGCTGGATGGGTTCGGAGCCGACCTGGCCCCCACCCCCTCTAAAGCTCGAGAGTTGGTTCCACCGGACCGAGCGCCGCCTTTTATCCCACAATGCTAGGGGGAGTTACCTCAGATCTCGTTTGTAAGCTAACCCCAGCTTTAAAAATAACAGAATAACTTAAAAAATCCACCTCTAACAACAGGAAAAAAAAGGGTGACCTATATCCTGAACCAGGAAATATGCATAATAGCATATGTCTAAAAAAAAAAGGGTGGTAGAAAGAGAGGTCACAATCACAACTCCTCTAGGTCTGTCCAGGCCAGGGGGAAGGAGGGTGGGGAAAAAAGAAGGCGAAGAAGACAACTAACATGGGGGTTTTGGTAAGAACATAACTTCTATATGTTAAGTTGTCTATCTCGCCTTTATTCTTGCTGGATGGGACCCCCTAGCACCTTGTCCTGGGTGGCCTAACGGAACAGACTCCTGAGAACAGTGGAACCAAAGTTAGCTCTATGCCTAGAAGCTAAATCCAACTTATAATGAGAAATAAAGTGTGAGGAGTAGCCCAAGTAGGGCCCAAAAGGTGTCAATAGGCAGTCTGTCTTGGAAGGCTAAAAAAGTAGCCAAAGCTCTGGTTGAATGAGCCTTAGGTTTGTTAGGCAGCTTTTGATGTCTAATTTCATAAAAAGGGAAATCAATGATGTTAGCCATCTGGATAATGATACCTTTGAAACTGAAAGTCCCTTTCTGCTCTCCTAGGAGACAAACAGTTGATCAGATTTTCTGAATTTTTTAGTTCTATCCAAGTAGTACCTCAATTGACGGTGAACATCCAGGCAGTGTAATTTTTTTTCAGACCTGTTGGAAAATTCTGGAAAAAAACTGGGATCAATGCTTTGATTCAGATTTGATGTTGAAACCACTTTAGGCAAAAGGACGGGTTAGTTCAAGGGTACTCTGTCCTTAGGAAACAAAAGATAAGGAGGGCGACAGCTGAGTGCTTGAAGTTCTGAAACGCTTCTAGCTGATGTGATAGCTACCAGAAAAAAAGTTTTCCATGATAATAATTTTAAAGAACAGGAGCTGCAGGTTCGAAAGGGGAAGAATCAAAGAAGCAAGAACTAAATTTAGGTCCCAAGGAGAAGGAGGATTTCTTAAAGGGGGTCTGAGAAGAAAAAATCCTTTCAAAAAGGCTTTGCAGAGTTTGTGGGACATTAGGGCAGATTCAGAAATACCCACATGAAAAT
>NW_025057192.1:0-4763 GCF_019279795.1 Protopterus annectens | reverse complement strand
AAAAACGGGCATTTATTTATTTCCTTGATTGAATATTGCTTCTCTTTTGTTAAGAAAACTGCAGTGCATTTATTTGTTTGACTGAATATTGTGTTTTGTCTGCATTTTGTTAATAAACTTACTGCATTTATTTATTTGTTTGATTGAATTCTGTTTGTTTTTAACAAACTGTACTGCATTTATTTTCTTATTGAATATTGTTGACTCTTGCATTTCATAGTAAAACTGTATTTATTTATTTATTGATTGAATATTGCTGCTTTTGTCTCTTTTGCATTTAATTCCTTGATTGAATATTGCTGGTCTCTGCATTTTGTTAACAAAATGAGCATTTATTTGTTTGACTGAAATATTGTGTCTGCATTTGTTAACACAACTGTACTGCATTTAATTGTTTGATTGAATATTGCTGAACTCTCCATTTTATAAAACTGTACTGCATTTATTTTTCTGATTGAATATTGCTTCTCTCTCCATTTTAAAAAGGTTTTTATTTATTTGCTTGATTGAATATTGCTGTTCTGTCTGCATTTTGTTAAAAAACTGTACTGTATTTATTTGTTGACTGAATATTACTAGTTTCTGCATTTTAACAAAACTCTACTGCATTTATTTGTTTGATTGAGTATTGCTGAACTCTGCATTTGTTAATAAAACTGTACTGCATTTATTTATTTTATTGAATATTGCTGATCTCTCTGCATTTTGTTAAAAGTGCAGTGCATTTATTTATTTGCTTGATTGAATATTGCTGTCTCTGTCTGAATTTTATTAATAAAACCTTACTGTTCATTTTGTTTGACTATTACTCGTCTCTGCATTTGTTAACAAAACTGCACTTTCATTTATTTGTTTGATTGAATATAGCTGCACTCCTGCATTTTTAATAAAATTTTCTGCATTTATTTTCTTCTTGATTGGATATGGTTCTCCCTGGGTTTGTTAATAAAGTACCATGCATTTATTTATTTGCTTGATTGAATATTGCTGGTCTCTGTATCTGCATTTCCTAATATTACTATTACTGCATTTCTTTATTGGCTTGATTGAATACTGCTTGCCTCTGTCTTCATTTTGTTATCAAACTCTAATATATTTATTTTTTACATGATTGAATGTTGCTGCTCTCTCTTCCTTTTAGCCAAAACTTGCATTTTATTTATTTCCTTGACTGAATATTGTATCCCTCCTGCATTTTGGTAAGACAAGTGCAGTGCATTTGTTATTTACTTGACTGAATAATGGTTGTCTCTGTATTTTTGTTAATAATACTGTATTGCATTATTTATTTATTTGCTTCATTGAATATTCCTAGTCTCTGTTTTGTGTTTTCTTAACAAACTATACTGCTATTACTTATTTTCTTCGAAGTAAATATTGTTGGACTCCTATCTATTTCATAGGTAAAACTGTGTGCATTTATTTAATTTTTTTAATATTTATGCTCTTTCTCTCTTTTAGTGCATTTAATTCCTTGATTGAATATTGCTTTGGTCTCTGCATTTTGTTAACAAACTGCAGTGCATTTATTGTTGACTGAATATTACTTGTGTCTGCATGTTTTAACAAAACTTCGTACTGCATTTGTTATTTACTTGATTGAATACTGCTTGCCTTATTGCCCTTCATTTTGTTACCAAACTGTAATAAATTTATGTTTTACATGATTGAATATTGCTGCACTCTCTTCCTTTTTTAATAAAACTGTAGTGCATTTATTTATTTACTTGACTGTATATTGTGGATCTCTCCCTGCATTTTGTTAAGAAAACTGCAGTGCATTTATTTGACTGAATATTGGTTGTCTCTATCTGCATTTTGTTAATAATACTATACTGCATTTATTTATTTGTTTGCTTCATTGAAAATTCCTAGTATATGTCTGTGTTTTCTTAACAAAACTTTACTGCCATTACTTATTTTCTTCATTGAATATTGTTGGACCCCATCTGCAATTTCATAGTAACACTGTAGTACATTTATTTATTTGATTGATTGAATATTGCTGCTCTTTGTCTCTTTTATGGCATTTAATTCCTTGATTGAATATTGCTGGTCTCTGCGTTTTGTAAACAAAACTGTACTGCATTTATTTGTTTGAATATTGCTGAACTCTGCAATTTGTAATCAAAGTAAAACTGTACTGCATTTATTTGTTTGATTACAAATTGCAGAGTTCAGCAATATTCAAAGTAAAACTATACTGCATTTATATATTTGCATGATTGAATATTGCAGATCTCTCTCTCCATTTTCCTAAAAAATGCAAGGTGTTTATTTTACGTGCTTGACTGAATATTGCTGGTATCTATCTACATTTTGTTAACTAATCTGTACTGTATTTATTTGTTTGACTGAATATTACTAGTTTCTGCATTTAACAAAACTGTACTGCATTTATTTGTTTGACTGAACACTGCTGAACTCTTTTTGCATTTTGTTGATAAAACTGTAGTGCATTTATTTATTTCCGTGATTGAATATTGCTGATCACTCTCTGCATTTTGTTAACATTAGTGCAGTGCATTTATTTATTTGCTTGATTGAATATTGCTAGTCTCTGTCTGAATTTTATTAATAAAACTTTGCTGTTCATTTGTTTGACTATTACTCATCTCTGCATTTGTTAACAAAACAGCACTGCATTTATTTGTTTTATTGAATATTGCTGCACTCTGCATTTTTAATAAAACTTTACTGCATTTCTTTTCTTGATTGGATATTGTTGATCTCTCTCTGAATTTTGTTAACAAAAGTGCCATGCATTTATTTATTTGCTTGATTGAATATTGTTGGTCTCTGTCTGCATTTCCTAATAATACTGTACTGCATTTATTTATTGGCTTGATTGAATAC
Organism: Protopterus annectens; assembly: GCF_019279795.1. Taxonomy (NCBI): domain Eukaryota; kingdom Metazoa; phylum Chordata; order Ceratodontiformes; family Protopteridae; genus Protopterus; species Protopterus annectens. Next base: position 1,907 of record NW_025057192.1, on the reverse strand, counting down.
TGCTTGCATCTGTCTTCATTTTGTTATCAAACTCCAATACATTTATTTTTTACATGATTGAATTTTGCTGCTCTCTCTTCCTTTTTAATAAAACATTTATTGCATTTATTTATTTCCTTGACTGAATATTGCTGATCCATCCCTGCATTTTGGTAAGAAAAGTGCAGTGCATTTATTTATTTGCTTGACTGAATACTGGTTGTCTCTGTCTGCATTTTGTTAATAATACTGTACTGCATTTATTTATTTATTTGCTTCATTGAATATTTCTAGTCTCTGTTTGTGTTTTCTTAACAAATCTATACTGCTATTACTTATTTTCTTCAGTAAATATTGTTGGACTCTATCTGCTATTTCATAGTAAAACTGTATTGCATTTATTTAAATGATTTTTTGAATATTGCTGCTCTTTCTCTCTTTTACTGCATTTAATAATTTGATTGAATATTGCTGGTCTCTGTCTGCATTTTGTTAACAAAACTGTACTGCATTTATTTATTTTCCTTGACTGAATACTGCTTGCCTCTGTCTTCATTTTGTTACCAAACTGTAATAAATTTATTTTTTACATGATTGAATATTGCTGCACTGTCTTCCTTTTTTAATAAAACTGTAGTACATTTATTTATTTCCTTGATTGTATATTGCTGATCTCTCCCTGCATTTTGTTAAGAAAACTGCAGTGCATGTATTTGTTTGACTGAATATTGGTTGTCTCTGTCTGCATTTTGTTAATAATACTATACTGCATTTATTTATTTGTTTGCTTCATTGAAAATTCCTAGTATATGTCTGTGTTTTCTTATCAAAGCTATACTGCCATTACTTATTTTCTTCATTGAATATTGTTGGACTCCATCTGCATTTTCATAGTAAAACTGTATTGCATTTAGTTATTTGATTGATTGAATATTGCTGCTCTTTGTCTCTTATACTGCATTTAATTCCTTGATTGAATATTGCTGGTCTCTGCATTTGTTAACAAAACTGTATTGCATTTATTTGTTTGATTGAATATTGCTGAACTCTGCAATTTGTTAGTAAAACTGTACTGCATTTATATATTTGCAAGACTGAATATTGCAGATCTCTCTCTCTCTCTCTCTCTCTCCATCTTCCTAAAAAATGCAAGGCATTTATTTTACTTGCTTGATTGAATATTGCTGGTATCTGTCTACATTTTGTTAACTAATCTGTACTGTATTTATTTGTTTGAATATTACTAGTTTCTGCATTTAACAAAACTGTACTGCATTTTATTTGTTTGACTGAATACTGCTGAACTCTTTTTCATTTGTTGATAAAACTGTGGTAGCGCATTTATTTATTTCTATGACCTAAATATTCTGATCTCTCTCTGCAGTTTGTTAACATTAGTGCAGTGCATTTATTTATCTGCTTGATTGAAAATATTGCTAGTCTCCCGTCGCTCGAATTTTATTAATAAAAATTTTACTGTTTATTTTACTATTACTCTTCTTTGCATTTGTTAACAAACTGCACTGAATTTATTTGTTTGACTATGAATATTGCTGCAAATTCTTGCATTTTTAATAAAAACTGGCACTGCATTTATGTTTTGATTAAATACGTTGATCTCTCTCTGAATTTATTTTAACAAAAGTGCCATGCATTTATTTATTTGCTTGAGTGAATATTGCTCATCTCTGTCTCCATTTTCTCCTAATAATACTTTGTACTACATTTATTTATTTGCTTGATTGAATACTGTCACTTCTGTCATCATTTTGTTAACAACTGTACATTTATTTTTTACATGATTGAATGCTGTTGCTGCTCTCTTTTTTAATAAAACTGTATTGCATTTATTTCCTTTACTGAATATTGCTGATCTCTACTAGCATTTGGTAAAAGTGCAGTGCATTTATTTATTTGGGAAAATTTTG
>NW_025057191.1:0-6449 GCF_019279795.1 Protopterus annectens | reverse complement strand
ATATTATATAATGAGTATTATGTGATAGAATAATAAAGCATGATGAATAAAATTGTTGCTACTTAACTTCTTTGGTCCTTAGCAAAATGTCTCATAGATGGATGTGCAAAAACAGAAAATTTTCTATCACAAGATGTTGCTCATAACAGAGGCTGTTATCAACACGGATTTTATAAAAAATTTGTGATTATATGGTCCAGTGCCTTCTATGCAGCCTTGATCATATAGGATTCACCCCAATGCCATTCTTTTGTCATAACAGATATTATTACCCTTTAAATACCTAAGACTCCACCATTACAATTCAGGAAGACTGTTCTCAAATCTCTGCATTTTAGATCAAGTAAGTAACCTACATAACACTAACGTACATAACATAATATGCATAACTACATAACATGGTTTTGGTGTAAAACTAAACAAAACATGATTGTAATTCATTCTCTCCTAATTGCACCATAACCACTTTATTACCTTCCTAATACAGTGATACATTTTCACTTAATGTGACACATTCCTCCAGGTATCTCTCCAAGCACTTAAATGTTTTGTCCTTTTGAATTCTTTCTATCATTTCTATCTCCATTTATAAGATGCAGTTTCTGGTTTTGTCCACCATCTTTTTTTCCAGTCACCTTGCCTTTCAGCCCACTTAGCTACAATGTGTGTGTATCTACTAATGCTTACTCATTATTAATCTACTAAGCCTCTCAGTGTAGTAATGTAGAGGGGCTTAAAATGGCAGGGGCCATCTCAGAACTATTTTTTATAATCTTATAGACATATTTAAAGTCTACCAGTGTTTTCCTATCATACAGTATGTTCTGCTGCATATATATTATCTTACAAAGGAGCTTTGGCTTAATTGACTTAAATTAATGGCAGAATGGAATACTCACCTACAGCAGCAACCTTTTTTAAATAATGTTTATATGCTTAGAACACTCTTCAAGTGTAAACATTCTTATATCTTCACTATGATCTATCATTAAAGTCAATGTCAAAAAGTCAAAAGTAACTTTTATTGTCATTTAGATCTACACAAGTGTAGATTAGATGAGATTCCATGCAATCAAATCATCATGGGACAGACAAAAAAAAGAAATCACATAAATAGAAATACATACTTTTCACAAAACAACATATAATAATACTATCACTGTCTTATAAATCAACTCTACACTTCAATATATAGCTACATATATTCCTAGCAACACACACTTGTTAAAATACTAAAGATGCACATCTAGCAACAAAGTTCAAGTAATAGTATTGCACAAGAATCATGTACCACATTATGGATGAAGAAGCACTTAGCAGTAGCAGCTGAAGAAAAAATATTGCACCGGGGCTAATAGTATAAATTATTATGTCTGACTGGGCTTAATAAATAATAGATAAAAGAAATATCACATAGTGAATGGGAAATGCCAGCTTCCTGACCTGTCAGTGATCGTACCTAATGTTGGAATGAAGAAGTATGATCACCTTCAGATGCAAACTGTCTTTGAATCTACTTGTCCTGCAACAAATACTGTGGTATCTTTTACCCTATGACAGGCTCATAAACTGACTGTTTGCAGGATGAGTTGCATCATTTAGTATTTTGGTGGCTCTCTTTAGGCTCCTTGATGTATAGAGATCCTGGATTGTGGGCAGACTAGTGCCAGTTATCCTCTCAGCAACTCTCACCATTGTCTGCAGTGATTTCTTATCTGTGACTGAACAGCTCCAATACCTTACCAAAAAGTGGATGTTAAGATGCTTTCAATTGCTGCTCTACATAAGGTGGAAAGTGTTAACAATGGTAATTTCACCTTTTTAAGTTTTCTCAAAAAGTGGAGACATTGGTGTGCTGTTTTCACTGTGTGGTAGGTGTTCTCGGACCAAGAGAGATCATCACAGATATGAACTCTGAGGAATTTTGTACTGCATCCCCTTTCTACCATCTCTCCCTTGATCAGGAGTGGTGTATGGAGGGTTTGCCTCTTCCTGTAATCTATGATGATCTCTTGTATTTCTTTTGTTCTCTTTCTAAAGAACAAAGAACTCTTATTAAAGAAAATATTACCAAAATAGGTAAAGTCTGAGACTTCTTGCAATACTTTCCTTCTTAAGTGGGTCTTGATGCCACAACTCATGTTTTTAGTATAACTGACTTTGTTTTTATTACATTTACTAGATTTCTTTTTGATATATTTACTGGAAGGTCATGATCATACATGAAGTCACTTAAACCCCAATTTGTTTTTGCATGTAACAAATAGTGTAGCCAAAATCAACAGGTTATTTCATAACTTATGGAAGGAGAATACTTGCCTCTGTTTTTAGTGTATCAAGCTACACCAGTAAATATGTCAAACACTATATCAGCATATATGAGCAAAAACTAGAGAGCTAAACTACACCACAGACATGGTTTTATATTCAATTTATATTTCCTACTATGATGCCCCTGTCCCTGTTTTAATTTCTTTACTTCACCCATGTTAGATCATATAAGCCAGTTAAACAGATCTCATCTTTCAAGATGTGCCATAACTTTACTGTATTCCGATTATAAAAAGTGTCTTCAAGCTCCATTGACAATAAAAAGTATTTTTGATATCTAAGATGCGCATGGTTTTCAATTATGCAATGATATAAACCACAGGCATTTGTTGTAGTTCATCTAGAAATGCATGCATATGCAAGTTGCCCATGGCTAATTGCTGCATGCAGTAATTGCTACTTTAGATCAGACAAAACTTTGAGCTAAAAAGCTTGTGGGAATTATCGATTAAATAATGGCTCAATAAAATTTAGGATCACAATGGTTTCTCAGCAGGGCTCTCACTTTTCCAAACATAATTTATAAATTGCATTCATAATGTCCTGCTACTTTTGTTCTTTTTTAAGTGTTTCATTCCATATTTTATTCCTCCAGCAGTTATGCCACCACTCCAACCATTTCAATCATTCTTCTCCTCCAGATTCTTTAAGTCTTTACACTCATTTTGATCAAAAATCATCTCTTTGTAATATCCTTCCAATTTTTCTACAATAGCGCACCAATCTTTATGCCGTGTTGCTATTATAGAGAAGTATCTCATTCATTGTTACATTTATATTCTTCATACCTTCTTTTATCTCATTATTCTTGGTCTGCATTTTCCTATAGTAAATGTGCCATCCTGTAGTTAAAAGTGACATATACTAATCCAGTTTTTCATTGATTTTATACTCTTTAATTTGTGACATTCCATGTCAATTCAATAAGATGGTTTAACAAAAATCTTTTTTGTTGTATTTCTGCTCAATGCCAGAAGTCTAAATCCCAAAATGCACGCACTCGAGGCCCTTCTCAGTATGGAGAACATTGATGTCTGTGCTGTGACAGAAACCTGGTTCAAGGCTCCTGAGAGCACCCCAGCGCTATCAGGTTTTACCTCATATCATGCGTTCCGGCCCCAAAATCCGGACAATACCAAGAAAGGAGGGGGGGTATCCATATTCATCAATGACACCCACACCTCAAGACTGGTGGCAACGCACGATGCATCGGAGACCATCCAGGTGCAATTAACCATAGGCAAGACTGCTCTGCAAATTGTAGCATGTTACAGGCCACCCTCACAAACTCAGGAACCTCACATGGCCTTCCTGAAAACACTAGAGGGGATAAATGTATCACCAAACACCATCATACTAGGTGACTTCAATTACCTAATATAGACTGGGAACACTTCTCAAGCCCAAACACCCTAGCCCAAAAGTTCCTGGAATTCATAAACTCAAATGCCATGGAACAACTAGTCACCATCCCCACAAGAGGAGATAACATGCCAGTCTCATCATCCACGAACATGGGAGCACAATGTTCAACACCGGAAGTATACCCCTCACTGGTGAGATCAGATCACAAACTAATCTCGCTGGAGGTCCTCATCCCACCCCACCTGAAATAAAAAGACCACAGTAAAGAACTTCTCAAAAGCCGACTTCACACTTCTAAAGACTAGTGTGGTCTCCTTTAAGCCCCGAGCCGGGAAAACAATACTCAAGCCGCTGAATCACTTACAAATGCCTTCTACCAGCACCTGCAGGACTGCATGGATAAGGCAATCCCAAGCAAAACAAAGACTCTTTGTACCAAAGGCAAGCATCAGTCTGGTGGACCCCAGCCATAAACAAACTCTACAACAAAAGGAGGAAGCTACTACAAGATAGAGGCAAAATCCTTAAAAGGTAAGACACCCGCCAGTCACTATAAGTAAAACTAAGAGCTCTCATAAAATCATCCAAAGCAAATTTGAGAGAAAAATAGCTAAAGACTCAAAAGACAATCATAAGGCCTTCTTTGGCTATGTGTATTTAGAAACCTAGGAGGAAACTCCCAGATATGCTCAGAACTAGTTCAAAATGATGTGAAGATTACTGATCCTACAGACATTGCCAACATACTGGCTGACAGGTTCAGTGCAAACTTCTCCCCCTCCCCAAAGGAGAGATATCTATACCAAGCGCACAGGTGCAGCCCCAAACATCTCAGCACCCAAGTGAGAACTGCTCTCTCAGAAGCAAAAACACAGCATCCATGGGACCTGACAGTGGTGTCCCCGGCAATGTGTGCTCCACGAACTCAATGAGAATTAAACCCACAGCTAGGACACACAGCTGTTTAATCAAAGTCTTACCTCGGATACGTTGCCAGGAGTGGCGTGACTGCAACTGTGGTCCCACTTCACAAAGGCGGTGCCTCCACAGACCCCTGTGTGGAAATTACCGGCCCATTAGCTGACAAGCCTTGTATCCTGCAAAGCCATGGAGAGGATCATAATGGACCTCATAAATACAAGACATAGGGAATTTGCAGACTTTTGGATCCAACCCAGTTTGGCTTTGTCAAAGCTGCAGATCATGCCTTTTTAAACTTGGTTGACTTTTTGAGCAGTCACCAAAGCCATTGATGAGGGAAAGGCAGTCCACAGCCTACCTCGATCTGGCTAAGGCCCTTAGATACACAATACCCCCACCTCGGGTTTATCATTGAAAACTCATCAGCTTAAATGTTAACCCATACATCACAAGATGGGTTGCAAACTTGGCTGAGTGACAGAACCCACAGGGTCAGAGTTGCTGGCGCCATGTCAGACTCCAAAGCTTCCTGTCACAAGTGGTGTCCCACAGGAGTCTCTCAGTCCTGGAGCCCACTCTTGTTGCCTGGCATCTACTTTTCTTGAAGTACAAGCCAACTTACAGGAGGTTATGGCTGACAAAGGATTTGCAGATGACTGCAAACTGGGTGCCATAGTAGAAAACACATCTGACACAGATATCCTTTAGTGAAGGGATCTCACAGAAAGCGGATAACTGGTGCCCAGAGCCACGGCCTGGAAGTTAAATGCCAAAAAATGCATAGAATCATATTCCTTCGGAAAAACAAGGCATACCCCTAGCTGCAAATGAAATTTGGCAATCCACTGAGCACAGAAGAAGTATCAGGGACCTGGGGACCCAGGTTGATAGTAGTCTGTCATTCGACACCCATAGCAGCTAAAGTAGTTAGGAAGACCTTCATTTGCCCTGCCTTATCATGAAGGGATTCTCATCTAGATCAAGGGAGGTCCTTAGTCTCCTTTACTCCATCACTCATCAGACCAATGATTGAGTACAATGCCCATTCGGAATGTATCTGACCCGACACTTGCAGCAGCTGGAGAGGCCACAAAAGTTCTCACACCAAAGGATAAAGGGTCTCAAAAATCTGTCCTATGCTGCCCGACTGAAGAACTCCAGCTCTATTCGGTCGGCTTACAGCCTTACTCAGGTGACCTTTGCCTAACATACAAAGGCCATGTCAAACCCAGATTTGATGAATATGCTTCACCTCAAAAAATCTAGATCCATCAGAGCCACAAGGCCGGGAGACTTAAACCTCGACACGGCTATTAATAGGACGTGCTGGAGGGATAGATTCATCACCCAAAGACTCCCTATGCTGTGGAACAAAATCCCGGTACATGTGAGGCAGAGCACCTCGCTGGCCTTGTTCAAGAGAAATCTTGACCAATGGATGGGAGATCGCAGATATACCCCAGGGATTACCTCAGTGTCACTGCTCGACAGAGGCACAGCAAAATAATGGGTATAGTTCCCCATACTAAAGGGGTGGCGTAAGCCACAAAACGATGGGCTAGGCTTGTAAATGCCCTCAGGCAGATAGCCTAGTATGAACCTATGAACCTATGAACCTATGAATTAATAATCTCTTGATGAAATGTTTCTTTTATATCCTTGATATATTCTCACTCCTTTCAACTCAGTAAGTCATTACCTAATTCCTTTTCTAACCATTGACTGAGTTTATTCGCAAGTATTAGGGGTATTTGTTTATATCTACCATATAGGGTCACTCAGGCTTTCAACTCAGTTATAGTCATTACAGCTAGATTACTAAGGTTATTGGA
>NW_025057190.1:0-6973 GCF_019279795.1 Protopterus annectens | reverse complement strand
AACAACTCAAACTCTTGCCCCATTTTTTGTGACCTCAAATGATCCTGCTGCTTTCCCTGACTTAATTTTCCTTAGAATTACTCTTACTACTTGCATGGTGGGCTCCCGCTGTTCCCTCATTGTAGGCTGTGTCTGGATAAGTACAGCTTCTGTGTATTTTTCTTCCTTTGAAGCTGTTGGAAGTAGTCTTCCATCTCCCTTTAATGTTGTGTGTACTGGTGAGAAGATTGTTGTTGGCATCCCTTATGAAGGGTGTCTGACCATCATGTTTATCTTTCTGTTTTTGTCCTGCAACCTAATATACTTTCTTTGTGCCATGCACTGAATCACCTTCCAGTAGTTGGTAGAGTGCCTCTGATGCCTTGTTCTTTGATATGGCAACTCATTTTTTAGTCTTCTTGTTAGCCATGCGGTATTCCCTCCTAGTGTTGTCTGTCTTTTCAATCTCCCACTTCTTCTTTTGATGACTTCCTGGACTTGTGAATTCTTCCACCAGAATTCCTTATGTACCTTATTTCCATCCCTGACTTATCTACATATATGTTGTGTAGTCCTCACACATGCTGTTTTGAGGTGCTCTAATCCTCTTCAACTCCTTATTTATCTTCTTCTTGAGGTGCTAGACCCCTAAGCAAGTCCTAGAACTGTTGATCTGAAGTAGGAAGACTTCATTCGTCTGCAACCTGTGGGTATCGGATCCGACCTCGGATCCGGGCGGGCAATTCAAAAGGTTAGTCTCTCAGCTCCTAGCTCCTCGCTGTTACCCATAATCCCTTCCCAAGCCCTGACTGACCTCAGATTTGCTTTGCCGCTTTTCAAAGAAAGGGGAATTCTTGAGCTCCTGGCTGGTTTTCAGATAAGTGGTTTTCTGACAGGAAAATTGTTGAAATTCTGAGTTTTGTTTAAAAATAGTTAGTGTTGTGTGTGGTTAAGGCTTTCCCCTCTTTAGTTAAATTTCTCGGGTTTTTAGTTTGTGTGTGTGTGTGTGTTTAGGCCTTAGGTGTCATGTCTGAAGCCCCTAAGGCTGTCTTTTAATGTAAGTGTGGCCATAAGCTGTCCCCAGCAGATGGCCACACTCGTCAAATCTTGGGGTTGAACACCTGTCTTCTGGTTGTACCATTTGTGCAGGGTTCAACCCCGGCTTTGGGGAACGGAGGTCGGGTGCTGGGGGGTTTTTTACCCCAGATACTGCGCCTCTGCCCTCCAGTCAGCAACCTTTTCTCCCCTCCGGGGACTCCCCCCCTTTAAAATGCCGGGGGGGAAGGATTCTAGTAGGGAGAGACAGAAGGAGGGAGGGGGCACCAAAGAGGAGACCCGCTTCCGGGCTCCTCCATCTAAGCCCCCCTGTGCCTTCTAGCTTTCCTCCTCCTGGGCCCCCTCCCTCGGTTCTCCCTGGACCCGAGGAGGAGGAGGCTAGCCCTTCCAGGAGGTCAGGGTTCTAGGTCCCCCGTGGCCTCCTAGATCACTTTTTTGGGAAGCTGATATGGCCCGGTTTATGAGGAAATTCATCCAGGCCCAAATGCAAATGGGAGTTCCTAGCCCCCAACCGGGGGGGGCTTCCCCGAGCTCCTTCTCCCCCCATACCACGGGTTGGGACCCGGCCCGATTTGGATCCGGGGTGGGTCGGATCCGGTGGGCACCCGGATCCCCCATCCCTTGAGTGCTTCGGGTCCCGGCCCCGACCTGGGAGCCGGGGCCCGAGCCTGGGATCCGAGGGAGCGGGTTTTCTTCGCCCGCCCAGGTCGGAGCACACTGGTCTCGGATCCGCGTTTCCCGACCGATCCGTGCCGGATCCGAGGGGGGGCTCGGGCTTAGAGAAGCCCCCTGGGTTTTAATGGAAAGGGCACTCTCGGGGACATCCGGACCCCCGGGCCCTGCCACGGCTCCACCCCGCACTCCATTGCAGTTGGGCCGGGCCCCCCACCAGCCGGTCCCGGGGAATGTTCCCAAGGGGTTTCCCCTTGGAACATCCATCTGCTGAAGAGTACTCCTCGGACAGCCCCGAGAGTACCTCGAAGCGCAAGTGCAAGAGGACACATGGACCCCCTGAGTCCGTCACTGAAGACACGGACTTTGATGAAGGAAAAGGGCCCCTAGGTCACCCCTGAGGACGTCATTTGGAGACATCATGGAGATGTTAAGGATCAGGGGTGGTCTGCCCCAAGGCTTCTTGGGACGAGTCTGTGTTCTTGGAGGCACGGGCCCTTCTACCTCTTGGGTGCCCCTCCTGCTGACCCCTGGTAGATCTTATATCTATCAGGGGGAAGGATCCGGACACCATTGAGCCTATCCCAAAAGCCCGGACGCATTCTTTCTCCTCCATCAGACCGCACCCACTGGAGTAAGGGTCCCCAGTAGATGCCATGATGATGGCTGCAGCCACAAGAGGGAATTGGCCCAGGAGAGTCCCTCCGTCCCTCCTCCGGGCAAGGAGTCCCTCGATGGAAATTGGGAAGCGAGTGTTTAGTTCAGCGACCCTCCTTGAGAGGAACTACATGGCATCATTAGGATGCAGCGATCTGATTAAAGAACGCTGCATCTCCCCCGGGGTCCATCTAGAGGGAGGATAACAGGTTTATTCCACCAATGGCCACTCAGATCTTATCCAAACATCTATGCGGGCTGTCTCATGCTACTGAGGGAGGGTGAGCCAGCGGAGCAGGCCTTGTCATGAGGCGACAGGCCTGGCTCCGCCATTGTGATTTTGCTGAGCCCTTAAGGCACCCTTTGAATGCCCTTCGATGGTTCTGCCTTTTTGGCAAGACTGTTGAGACATTATCCAGAGCGAAAAAGGGACGCTGTCTGCCCCGGAGGTTTTCCCGCTCCCCAGAGGTCCTTCTCTAAGAACCAAAAAGGGGCAGAAGAAGATGTGGTTCCGGGAAATCGCAGCAGTCCCAACCTGCTCGGATAACCAGTCCTTCCGTGGCAGAGGAGGACGGGAGGTCGCCGTGCCAGAGGCATCCTGGCAATTTTTGGGGCCAGAGAACCTTTCTCTGAGAGACCCACGCAGCAGCCCTGAAGGGTTGCCCGGCTGTCCGCTCTGGAGGCAGTCCGGTTTTGATGCACCTGACTTCTTGGGAGTCCATAACAACAGACAGTTGGGGGCCTCATATCCAGAGGATTTTCAATACCCCTAATCAAGATTCCCAAATCTCGCAGCCTCCCAGATGTTCCACCCGATCAGGAGGCGGGGCCCCAAATCGAGCAGCTGCTAGAAAAAAAATCCAGCCCCCCAGATCAAGCCCGGATTAGGGTTTTACTCCAGGTTCTTTTGGTGCCAAAGAAGACGGGGACTTAAGGCCAATTTGAGACCTTTCCCTGCTGCACCTGTCAGTAACCAAGCAAAAGTTCCGGATGGTCACCCTGCAATCTATACTCCCCCTCTTGAGGGAGAACGACTGGATGTGTTCCATAGACCTCAAGGATGCGTACTACCACATTCGGATGGACAGACTATCCAGGAGGTTTCTTCCCCTGGGCTGGGAGCCAGTCATTATCAGTTCAGGGTCCTCCCCTTTGGTCTCACCTCAGCCCCCAGGGTGTTTACCAAAGTGTTAGCGGTGGTAGCGGCCCACCTGAGGCTCCAGGGATTACAGATCTTTCCGTACCTGGACGACTGGCTCCTGACGGCATCATCAAGGCATCTTCTGTGCTCAGCCAGGGATTATTTCCCTTCAACTAGCACCAAGGCTGGGCATACGATCAACTGGGAGAAATCTTTCCTGAATCCAACTCAAATTATAGATTTCATAGGAGGAAGACTAGACACCAGATCAATGCGAGCCTTCCTCACCCCAGACCGTATCCAGCCTGGGGTGTCATGTGACAGCAACCCTTTCAACCTCACCAACTGCAGCTCGGTCCTGAGGGCCCTAGGTTCTATGGCGGGAGCTATCCCGCTTCTATTCATGCTCGCCACCCTGCGGGTTCTTCAATGGACCCTTCAAGTTCAGTGGTCCTCTTTGTTCCTCTAAACGCCCGATTGCGGTCAGCAGAGTGCAGGGACTCCCTTCTTTGGGGGCTTCTTTCTCCGAGCCCCTGGAGGAGACCTTTTGGGTGCATTTCCGAGCCACAGTGACCACGGACGCTTCTTGCCTCGGGTGGGGCATTCTGGGAAAGATTGTCCAAGGCACGTGGAATCCCACAGAGACATCATTGCATATAAATGTCCTGGAAATGAGGGCGGTGCTCCTAGCTAAGCACTTCACCACTTCTTCCTTCAGGGACTATTGCGATTCAGACAGACAACATGTCCGTAGTCTGGTATATCAACAAGCGGGGAGGAACCATGTCTTATCCCCTTTCTCGAGAGGCCATGAGAGTCTGAGAATGGGCAATTTCCTCCAAACGCTTTCTGATAGCAACGCACTATCCGGAAAAGTCCAACATCCTTCCGAACAAGCTCAGTCGCACCATCCTTTCTCCACACGAGTGGGCGCTAAACCTTCAAGTAGCGAAGAAGATTTTTGCTTGGGGCAACCCTGTTGCGATCTTTTGCTTCTCCCTCAAACGCCAAATGCGACAATTTCTTCGCTCTATTTCCCCCACCAGGGATTTCCCCGAGGATGCTCTGGTGCATGCTTGGCCTCTCGGTGTCCTTTATGCCTACCCTCCACTTCCTCTGATGCAGAGGTTTCTGCAGAAAGCCAACAGTTTGGGGAGCAGAATGATTCTCATTGCCCCATTCTGGCCTCGACAACCTTGGTTCCCCTTGTATGGTCTCACAAAATCAATCCACCATGGATTCTGGATCCAATTCGGATCTCATCTCTCACCCTCTGGGAATGCCAGTTCCCAACCTGGACCCTGAAGTTGACAGCTTGGCTGCTCCCATTCCCACCTTAATTTGGACCCCCGGTATCTCTTCACCGGTCAAACCCAATTTTGGCTGCTCATAAACCTTCCACCAGACAGGTTTATCGGAGTAAATGGAAGAGGTTCTCTATATGGGCAGGGCAGAGAATTGGATCCTTTTCAGCACCTATCTCGGTGCTAGATTTCTAACAGACCTCTTTCATCAAGGGCCAGTTCTTCCACGATTAAAGTACAATTGGCGCTATATCGCATATCACATTGGACAGGACACAGCTCCTTATGACAGCAAATTATGCAAACTTTTCTCAAGGGAGTTTTTTATTAAGGCCTCCAGTCAAGGAGGTTGTACCGCCCTTTGGGATTTGTCTTTAGTCCTGCAGGCCCTTACTGCTCCTCCCTTCGAGCCTGCAGCTTCTGCTGATTTAAAACCTTTCCTGGAAGACTGTCTTTCTGGTAGCTATCACTTCAGCCAGAAGGGTGTCTGAGCTTCAGGCTCTTGTGTCAAACCGCCTTACCTTTCTTTCTTCCCTGATAGGGTGTGCCTCAGGACCAATCCATCTTTTCTTCCAAAGGTCTCTTCTGAATCCAATATTAACCAGTCAATCAATTTGCCTGTTTTTTTCCCAAGTATTCAAACAAAGGGAATACAAATTGCATTCATTGGATGTTCATAGACAATTACGTTTTATATTAACAGGACAGCTGGCCACAGGAAATCAGATCAGCTGTTCGCCTTTGCTAAATTTGCTCTGGGTAAAGCAGTGTCTAAAGTCACTCTATCTAAATGGATTGCTAATTGCATATTGCAGGCATATGACACTTCAGGCAGACCTGCTCCTCAGAGGTTACGGCTCATTCTACTAGGGCAGTTTCTCAGCCAGCCTTTAAGTCCCGTGTTTCATTGGATGATATCGCGTGCAGCTACTTGGGCCTCCATACTTTTATTTCTCATTACAAGGTGGATGTTGTTTCTAGAGGAAGAGCATCCTTTGGCTCAGCGGTGCTCGAACATCCTTCCATGATGGCGCCCAAGATTCAGGTAGCTAGGGACTCTGTCCCACAGGTTGCAGACGAATGAAGTCTTCCTACTTCAGATTTAGAAGTTATGTACTCACCATAACGCTTCCATCTGAGTAGGTGACTTCATTCGATACCATCCCTCCATCCCCTGACCTTTATAGAGCTAGTAATTATGCTTTTTAGTATACTGTGGTCAGTATTTGAGGCAAACTCAATCTGAGGTCAGTCAGGGGCAAGGGTTATGGGTAAGAGGGAGGAGCTAGGAGCTCGGAGCCTAAGCTTTTGAATTGCCGGCTCGGATCCGAGGTCGGATCCGATACCCACAGGTTGCATCCGAATGAAGTCACCTACTCAGATGGAACGTTATGGTGAGTACATAACTTCTAATTTTCTCTCCAGTCATCTTCTAGGTCTTCAGCCTAGTCTCTGTTGACCTTGGAAGCCTTCTGTGATCATTGCTTGCAACTCATTGTGGCAACCAATGTTTTTTTTTACAGTGGGCTTACTTCTTCACTGGGGATGAATTTACAATCACTTATTTTACCCCATTGTCCTTTCCTTACTAGGAGTAACTCTACACAAGTTGCACATTAGGCGCTCTTGTATGCGATCTTGTGACAGTATCACTTTTTGAAACATGTGTTGGCTACTATCAAGCCATTTGCCAGACATAAGTCTAGAGTGGCCTCTCCTTCTTTATTCCTATTGCCCCACCCATGTGGACCCAGGCAGTCCTCATATCCTTTTCTGTTTGTCCTGAAATGTGCATTCAGGTCAGCCATTATCAACACCAATTTCTGTTGTCCTGCTTTATAAAGTAATAAATATTTCATATATGTCTATATCTATCTATATCTATTACATATGTATATATATATATATATATATATATATCTACATAAATACATTGTGTGTATGTGTGTGTGTGTATATATCTATATTTCTCTCTCTCTCTATATATATATATATATATATATATATATACATACATACACAGTGTGTATATATATGTATATATATTTATATATATATATATAAATATATATATATATATATATATATATATATATGTATATTATATATATATATATATATATATATATATATATATATATATATATATTTGTTTGGTTTTGTT
>NW_025057189.1:0-6119 GCF_019279795.1 Protopterus annectens | reverse complement strand
TTTAAAAAATTTTTAAAAAAAAAAAATCTTTTTTTTTTTTTTTTTTTTTTTTAATAATTTTTTGGGCCCTTTAATTTAAAAATTTGGGGGGGCTTTTTTAAGGGAAGGCCTTGTAATGATCTGTGGAATACATTGGGGAAGGTTTTGTCATGTTTAGATGCATTTACACTGCTAAATGAATGTTTGTCACTAGTTTTAATAAGTTTCCCCCAAAATGTTAAGAGAGACAATCTGGGATGTGGGCTGTCTCATGCAAGTGTCCTGAGTTACCTCAAACTTCAAATCCAGAATTCTCACAGAGAAACTGAAAGCAGTTAGTATAAACAAAAAGTTATCCCCTGACACACCACAGATTCAGGAAAATACTCTGTTCATAAAATATGTCAGTTATAATGTTTTTGTTAGTTTTTTGTAAGTAAATGTCTTATTTTAGAAGGCAAAAAAATGAAACATTTATTTAAATGTTTTGAAAATCTACTTAAAGAAATAATAATCTGTTTTAAAAAATTTGTGTTAAACAAAACTTTACTATAACTCATTTAATTCATCTGATTGACAAACATAAATAATCTTATAACTCTATTTTGGAAGAAATGTCATGTGATATATTTTAAAGCAGTAGGTTAGCATTTGTAAAATCTGGTTACCAATATGTTTTTTGGGCATTATTTTGTATAAAGCAGACAGATTTATTCTAGGGACAGCAAGTAGGACAGTGCTCTAAAAAGGGACAACTCAGTGAGACAGATATATATGTGTGTGTGTGTGTGTGTGTGTTTTTTAGTGTTGGCTTTTTTTTCTAAAAATTTGCATAACTATCTAATATGATTTATAATAATTTCGGGAATACAATTTTTTACTCTATTGACAAAATGAATGTTTGCCAAAAGTTTTAATAATTTTCCCCAAAAGGGAAAGACAATCTGGGATGTTTTCCATGCAAGGTCCAATTTTCCCCAAAATTAAACTCACAGAATTTTCACAGAAAACTGAAAGCAGTTAGTATAAACTTGAAAAGGGTTATCACACTGACACCCACAGATTCGGGAAAAAATACTCTATTCATAAAATATGTCAGATGATTTTAGATGTTATTTTTGTAGCAAGTAAATATCTTATTTTAGAAGGCATAGAAAATGAAACATTTATTTAAATGTTTTGAAAATCTACTTAACAGTAGCATAATAATCTGTGTTAAAACTTGTGCCCCAAACATATACTTTACTATAACTCATTTAATTCATCTGATTGACAAGCATAAATAATCTTATAACTCTATTCTGAAGAAATGTCATGTGATATATTTTAAAGCAGTAGGTTAGCATGATTGTAAAATTTTTATTTGTGTTTGGGGCATTATTTTGTATAAAGCAGACAGATTTATTCTAGGGACAGCAAGTTGTAAAAGAACAACTCAGTGAGATATATATATATATATATATATATATTTTTATATATATATTTTGGGTGTGTGTGTGTGTTTTTTTTATATATATGTATGTTTTGTGTTTGTGTGTTTTATATGTTGTATGGTTTTTTTTTTATAATAAAAAGTGTTTCTGAGAATCTGCATAACTATGCAATATGATTTATAAAATTTTATGAATACAATATTTTATTCTATTGACAATAATGAGAAGTAAATGCTCATATACAAACAATTCAAGATTTTTGGAAGCTGTTATAAATTCATGACAGAAAATAGATGCATTTTAAATTTAATGTAATGTCTGAATCATATTAAAAGTTTTGATTTAAATGAATGTTAGAACAATATTTTCTCTCCTCTTGTTTTCTAACTTTAAGATTTTTTGATTGCTTTTTGTATTCAAGTGTTATTTATTACATAGATCTATAAAAAGTATGAACATTTTAAAAAAAAAAAAAAAATTTATTTTAGTTTATATGATGCTGTTTTACCAAATGTGTAGTTTTGTCTTGATAGATAATTGAATTGAAAACTGTTAACCTCAGTTAAATATAACTAGTATTAAATTGATAAGGTGGTAGCTGAGGTACTGCTGCTTAGGGTAGGGGTTAACTTGAGTAGTAAATACTTTTAAGTTGGAGTTTTCAACCCCGGGGGATGCAAGGTTTAATCCTTACATTATTTTCACTTGTTCATTGTTATATGTATATAGTTTTGACATCCACAATATATTTTGTACACTCATTGTCACTACAAACAAAATTGAATCCTATACAAAATCCCATAAGAGATTAATAAATACAGCTATATTTAAAGGTACACCTAAAGGAGGAGATGTAACATTATTTATTTTGTTATTTGTTTTTTTGATCATAAGATTCTTATTTTTAAAAAATGCCAAATGACATCTTTAAAAGGAATTTCTTTAAACATTAATGGATTGAATAATCCTGTAAAAGGGCAAGCCTAATAAGATACATTAATTTACAAACCAATTAGTCTTCCTGCAAGAAACCCATCTCTTGAAAAAGATATTGATAAACTAGCCACAAAATATACAGTATTGGTTAGTACAGAGCACACTCAGAAAAAAAAGGAGTGGCTATTTTATGGAATAAAAGTATGCCCATTCCTAAAACCATTAAGTCTTATCAGGATGACAAAGGAATGTTTTGTATGGTTACAATACAAATTAATGGGGGACTTACACTTTAATTAATGTATATTGGATACCTGGAATTGGTATTAATACAGTGAAACATCATTTGATAAGATCATATCATTCTCTATAGGGATATTATTTTAGCTGGTGATTTTAATTGTATACTACATGAAAGTGATACTACCACTATAGAAAAAAAGAAGAATTACATCTAATGCAAAACATTTAAATGATTTTGCTAATTCTTATCCTTTGAATGATATTAATAATCAGATAGATTTAAAATCATTACCATACACCTTTTTTCTAACAGATACAAAACTTATTCAAAAATAGATAGGGTCTTTATTTCTAACCAGATGGTAACAGATTTAATTAATTCCAAAATCATTTCATGCCCTATATCTGATCATAATTTAATTGTTTTGAATTCATGATAAAAAACTCATAATGTTCAGATCAAAAGGATACCAGCATACTTAACTCACTAAAAGACTATAAAGAATATATACTTTCAAAATACAACATTTTTAGACATAAATAATACTCCTGAAGTCTCCATTGGCTACGTTTGGTATGCCGTAATAACATATATATATGTACAAAGTATCAAATGGTATAAGAATAAAAGGAAATCTTGGGATAAGGAATTGTTAGATATTCAAAGTAAATTTGACTCTTATAAACATAATAATAAAGAAAATATTATGGACAAGAAAGTTATTGAAGAAATAAACAAACTAAATGAGAAATACAAAGAAATTTTAACTCATAAAGTTAAAATAACTTTAGAGAAATACAAGTTTTGTCTTATTCAATAAGCCCCAAATACTTACATAGACTTAAAAATAAAACAAAAGGTTGAATAAACAAAACCATATCAAAGAAATCTTTTCTCTAAGGAAAAGAAGAATGTTTCTAGTATACCAGAAATACTTTAATTTAGAAATCACTTTCACAAATTAACCATAAAACATTAACATGGAACCTAAAGATAAAATAAAGGAGTTTATAACCACAAACATGAATAAAAAGCTTAATAAACAACAGATTAAACTATTGGACAAGAGTATTTCATATACAGAAGTTATTACACAAATAAATAAGCTTAAATCAAACAAAGCACCGGGTAATGATGGTATTATACCAGAGATATATAAAATCCTTTCTAAAACTACATATTCATTAATACATAAGGTTTTTATTTTGGCCCAAACTGAGTTAATAACCCCCCCATCTTGGCAATATACATTTATTTCACCAATTTTAAAACCTAATAAAGATCCAACTAGATGTTCTTCATATCGACCCATCTCATTACTTAATGTTGATTATAAAATGTTTATGAGTATTTTTGATAGATTGAAGACAATATCCCCATTATAGATATAGATCAGACAGGCTTCATTGTAAATAGAAATACTTTTGATAATATAAGAAGAACTTTAACATTAATTGATTTTGCAAATAGGAAAAGAAAGATTTAACACTTATTAGTCTTGATATAAGGGTTTAGCATTTGATTCAGTAAGTTGGGACTATCTGTTTACCTTACTAAAAGCACAAATTCTCTGATGCATTTGTAAATTTAAAGCATTTATACAAAGGAACGCTGGCTTATATTAAGGTAGGAACATATGTTTCACAAAAATACCCATTCTTAAAGGTAAAAAAAGGATGTCCACTTTCTCCACTATTATTCACTTTAGTAATGGAGCCTTGGGCTAATTTGATTAGAAACAGTACTGACATAGAGGGTTTTGAAATAGAGAAAATACAACATCAAAATTCAACTTTTGCAGATGATGTTCTAATTACATCAGCAGGATCTAATTCTTCTATGCAGTCTTATTTGATAAAATGATGAATTTTAAAAGTATTTCTGGTTTAATATTCAATGAAGAAAAACTAAAATACTACCTATATATAAAGAAAAAAAATTTTTATTAGTGATTTTACTAAATATGTACCCAATTTAGGTCAGATAACTTATTTAGGTATAATACTATCTAAAGATATTAAATCTATTATATATAATAACTTTTAATACCTGTTTTCTTAATATACAAAATCTTTTTTAATACCTGGAATAATATGTTTTTTTACTATGGAGGAGAGACTTACAATTATTAAAATGATAATATTCCCCAAGATTTTATACTTAATACAATCAATAATACTTTCACCTACAAAAATAATTATCAAGAAACTGAATACACTAATGTTAAATTTCTTATGGGCACCTAATAGACCTAGGATTGCATTAAAGAAACATACTAATAGCTGGTCTCAAGGGGTATTTCTTTTCCAGACTTTAATTTATATATTATCTCTTCTATTATAAAAGTTATTACTTTATTAATAGATCAGTCATATGTCAAAATGGAAAGATTATTGGGAGCTAATTAGTATGCACTTCATGAAAATCTCCTTAACACATAAAAATATGATTTTAAATAACTCCATGTTGTGGTTGCTAAAGGAATTTTGTACTTCACCTATTACACCTAAACATATGGTTTGTTACCCATTAAATATTATTATTAGTTATCGTAACTTTATATTCATGCACCCTAAGTATAGGGAATGGAATTTTATTGTATTCCTATAATTATACTCAGGGTATGCTTATGTCATCTACTTCTGAAGGAACTCATTTAGCTATAGATAATAAACTAAAGTACTGGTATCAGCTTTATATCTGATAATAAAGTTAAAAATCTAGATTTCTTAAAACAAGAATTTGATCTAAGAGAAACTTGCTGGTTAGAGGTTCAGACCCTTTTGACAACATCTCATTGATAGAATAGATCTAATGTCTATAACAGTTAAAGAATCTATTCCAAAACTGATTGATTACTTGATAATTTAAAATTTTCAACATAAAGTTTCTGATAAAGGTAAACTTTCATACATACATAAAATTATCAGACAAGAAACTTTTTTCAATGTAGATTCATACTGGAATTATTTCACCTCTATTAATGGGGACTCACCAAATCAACAAGATAAACAATATATATTGGAATCTGCTTATAGAACTACATCTTCCATTGTCTGGAGACTTTATACATGGAAATTTTTACATAGATCTTTTATACACCTTTGATGATGAATAAAATTAAAAAATAAAGATAATCTATGTAAGAGATGTAATGTAGAAATTAATGCTGACTGGGCTCATATGTTTTATGACTGTATAAGTTGAAAGAATACTGGAAGTCAATTAATGAATTTTTGCAGGCTCTTTTACAGATAATTTCATTATTTCTAAATCTCTTATATTATTCAACACACCTGTACCTCAATGTGTTAAAAGATTAAGCTTCCCTTGTTATGGTCTATTCCCAGCAGTGGCTAGGAAAATAATAACTAGAAATTGGATTTCAGATACACCTCCTTCGTTCAATGAATTTAAAAATGTTATGAATATAATGTGTCCCTATGGAAATAAGCACAATTAGAATGAGAACAACTAGAAAAACATCACATTTATTGTATGGGATAATTTACAAAATTTTTAAAAAC
>NW_025057188.1:0-6999 GCF_019279795.1 Protopterus annectens | reverse complement strand
ATTTTTAAGGGAAAAGGGCCAAAAATTTAATCCAAACAAATTTGTTTGGGGACATACTATAAAAGGGCCTCACTGAGACAGATGCCTGGTGTCAGCCATGGCCTGAAGCTCCAATGCCAGGAGAAGTGTATTGTCATCGCTGGTAAAAAACTCTGTACCCATGAACTACCTCATAGAGGTAATTTGGCCTACGTAATGCCAAACGTGTGATAAGAGACCTTGGATGGGTGGACAGTAATCTCTTCTTTGATAATCACATCCTTCACAGTGGTCCGAAATCCTTCACATGGGCTCACCTCATCATAAGGCTTCTCATCCAGAAAAAAGAGTTGTTCCCCTATATTCATCACTGATTAGACCCATTATAAGAGTACAACGCCCCTTTGGTGTGTACCTCACAAGACATCTACAACAACTGGAAGGCCACAGAAATACCTCAAAAGTTACTGGCCTCAAACAGATGCCCTATGCAGACCATCTAAAAACTCCAGCTTTACTCATTAAGCATATCGCCTATGAAGGCAATCTCTGCCTAACATACAAAAGCTATGTCAAACCAGAGCTGTTGGACATGCTCATAAAAAATCCAAGCCCTCTGAGCTACACCTCTAGGGACCTAAACCTTGTCACCACAATAAACTGAGAACATGGAGAATAGATTCCTGTCCCAGAGACTTCCCATGCTCTGGAACAGACTACCTATCTATGTCAAGAAGCAAACCCTCATTAGCACTCTTCAAGAAAACTCTTGATGATTGGATGAAATAGGAAATTCACCCAGGGATCACTTCTGTGGCTCTGCTCGACAGGGCACAGGAAAATAAATTCTTGGGTAGTGAAAGCCAGGGTACCCTTTTGGCTGGCTCTTATATATTCCCTAGGGCTAATAGCATAGTACCTACCTATGTACCTATGTTTAATCCTTTGTTCCTACTGACCTGTCTTAACCTTATATCTTGACATAAGTCATACTTACAAATTGATCAAGCTATGTTCAAGGTCCAGGTTTTGTTGTCAAGATGTAACAAATTTGTATGTTCTTATGTATACTACATTTTGTTTACTTTATACTTTATTGATTATTGTAATGTGTGCATGAAAATTTACTGTTACTCATGGAGCTTTTCTCCACAGGCATCTGCTGAAAAAGGACCTGTGTCCAGTGTCTTGTTTTCCCTGTAAACAAATGTTAAATAAATAAATAAAATAAATAAAAATGTGTAGATTCAGTATCTTAGCTATAGAAGACCATTCAACAACTGCTGAGGAAACGTATATGGATATCACAGGCATCAGCCCTAATGAATCCTGAACCACCTTTAACATTATACTACAGTGTATGGAGCAACATCTGGTTCCCAGAAATGCAGAGGAGGGAATCACCACCATGCAGGCATTTATGACATTGCTCCATTTTCTGAGGTCCTTGGAATAGTGATTGCACATATTGCTCAAGGTGCCACCTGGTCCAAAGAAGCTGAGCTGTAAAGGCTTTCCTCCTGTAACTTGGTATGTAATGATCAGAATTATTTTTATAATGTGTCTGTGTACTGTAGAAAAGATTCACATGATTATCATCTGGCACATGTCTGAGCTATCACGAAAGGATCCTGCCAGTGATTTCCCACAGGGTCCTCTAGTGGTTTCACATAGTGTTACCAAGCAAACAGAGCAGCCTACATATAATTAGTTCTCTGGTGTGTGGAAATGATGCTGAGCTACCTTACAGCCCTGTGGTTGCTGACTTCTGTCTTGCAGTCCTCCAAAACCTAGAAATGGTCTACCGGCCACAGTACATGCAGAATCATGTACTATAGAATTTCAACAATTGTATTACTAAAAGATGTACTTCCTTTGCTTTAAATATGTCAGGAGGAGTAACTGAAATAGTCCTTAAATTTGAAACATGATTTTGTTGTATGCAGAGCTGCATAATGCAGCATAATACAAATATGAGAAAGATTAATATCTTGGTAGGACCTTCCATACCAGTTGCTGTCGAAGGGCATAATGGATATTAAGTTAAGGAAAATGCCGCGGCAACGATTACAGCAGCCAAGGCAGAAAATAGGTGCAGTGCATTACAGCACTGTGAAAAGAGAGGTGGCATCTGGTCTCCAGCCATGGGCGCGTGGCAACTGGGAATAAAATGATGGACATGTTGACATGTCCAGTCTATACACAACAATGTGTGGCAATGTACATGATGACATGTCCAATCTATGCACATGTATGGCAATGCATGTTGACATATCCAGTCTTTGCCACAACAATGTGTAATGCACATGATGACATGTCAGTCTATGCACAGCATTGTATGGGTTAGCCCTCTGTACATCAGACAAAGCCATTATAGTAACCAGCAATGGCTGGGAAGGCTGCAGTCATCATCATTGAACATATGGTTTGAGGAATGCAGTTACATGTGACTGCAACACTATGGAATAGGGTAAAGCTATGGGAGGTAAAGGCAGTAGCAAAATACTAAAAAGGAGACTATATGAAGTAAATACCAGATTCTTCAGTGGTGGCATCAAGCTGCCACTATGGGAACAGTGGTAGTATCCACTGCATTGAAACTAATGGGTTGTGTTGAGACTTGATGTAGTCTGTGCAAAGGAAGGGTAGAACTACTGGACTGTGAGAGTTTACCTGACAGGGTGCACTGTGTATTAGTGCTGATGAGGCACCATTTACCAAACATTGATCATTGACTATGAGCAGAGGTCACATTATATCTGCCAGAGGGCAACAGGAAATGGTAGAACTATGAGACATGTCTGCATCCTAATGGTGTCCCACATGTCACTTAGTAAGGCTGTGTCTCCAATGGTCATAAACGCGGTCGGCATGTCAGTGCCTGACCTCCTCACATCCCTCATCCTTCGACTGGCATGCATGCATGGTCTCGACTCATCGTATATATCAGACATCAGTTACAATGTATCTTATGAAGGAATAATGGAAGCAGCATTTGTCATCAGTGACATCAGTGGCTTTGCATACTCTCTGATCCTTGTTGCATGTCACCTGAGGAACCATGGAGCATATTAACCATCTCCACCATGCTGATCGTTTCTTGGTATTGACCTGCATTTGCTGGTTAATGCCAAGGTTGCAGCCATACTGCGAGAATGTGCAGGTGTGCTAGTGCTTCACCTCCCATTATGCTGTCCTCTGTGGTGGGTATGCTTGCATTTCAGAGAGGCAGTGCATAGATCGAATACTGTGTGTGCACTGGGAACACAGATGACAGCAATGGGGATCCTCAGAAAAGAAGCTGCCTATCATGCACTGTTGTGAGGCTATGAGCCTAGTTTGTTTTCCTTTACAAGGGCCTATATTATGGTGGATGGGTGTCCCTGCAGTATTGCGAACAGTGCTGCTGCTGGCTGCTGCTGTTGCAGTCAGAAGGTGCTGGAAGGACAGATATGTGGATGAGCCGTTGGTAATCTTTCCCTTCGTCATCAGTATGTTGTACTTTATTGAACTGGGCATTACTAAGCTGGTATGCCCTCCTGACACACCAATTCTTGTTATCAATGGCTTCCATATCTAAGCCACTCTGGGTATGGAAGGCTACTTCTTTTGGCCTGGTGAGTGTTACTAAAATTACCAAAAGACCTGTGAGTTGCCTCTGTGTGGGTGGTCCACCCCTGCAGTGGATAGTGTGTGTTGCAGTGTCCCTTAAATTTTCCTTTGCACAGAGTAACATATCAACATTTCTTATTTTCACCTGTTGCAGTGTGTGGTTATCATGTCTGGTTCTACTCAGAAAAAACCTACAAGATAGAGCTCATTGGCCTTGTCATGCAGTTCATCTAGAAAGAAAGGTAACTCTGACTTCAAATACAATCTGGCCATTGGATGATGGCTCTGTCTTAATGGACATCTTTTGCAGGAGAAGAAAAAGGCTATGGGGACAAGCTCAGACGAAAATCCAGAGTGGATCTAAGGTGGCTAGTTGTCAACGGCTTCCTTCCAGCAACTCCTGCAGTAAAGCTAATGCCGTCTGTCCCGCTCCATTCCTTTGGACCCATCAGAGGCTGAGAAGGGGATCCTGTCCACTGGGCATTTCCAGGGTCTACATATACCATACCAGGCAGGTCCTGGAGAGGTCACTTCAGTGCTGCTGCTAACAGTGTCCAGAAATAACAAGGGACACATGATTTACAAGTTATAGGTCCAAGAGTGATTGGCATAGCTTGGATGTTACGGGCTGTTTCCAACAGTGGGAGAGAGGGGACCATCATAGTCCACTGGTTGTATTGCCTGCCTCAAGCTGGGGCTGCCACCAGCCAGTGAATGCTGACCTGCCACCGTCTGCCTGCTTCAATGGGTACTTGGAGCTAAGGTAAATATTAGAAGAGCAGATTAAGAAGAAATCCCACACAGGCAATGAAAAGAAAAGTAAAAATACCAGTAATTACCTTTGGCAAGCTGGAATGTTAGGATATCATGACCCGGCCTCTTTGATGATCTTTACCGGGTCAATGACTCGAGGAAAACGGCATCGTGATCCTTGAACTCCAGGCGATATATGATATTGTTACACAGCAGTAGACCAGACTTCAGCAAATGGTAGCCACAGATGACAGGACTACATGTTCTTCTGGCAGGGGAAGGAACCAGAGGAGCAGTGACTGCAAGGCATCAGTAGTTCAGTGAAATTTCCTGCTGTCCTCAGTTGAACTGCCATCAAAAGGCATGTTATTGAATCTGCTATCTCTGCCTCTTAACATCTTCAGACCCAGTGAACATTCTGAGGTTTACACTCCCACAATCGGCTATTCAACAGATATCTGTGACACCATCTACAATTCCATGGATACCTTTGGTAAGAAGGCAGAACTCAGACTGGTTTGAAGCAGGGTGCTAAGACTGAACCAGCACTTACTGTCAAGAGAGCAGCTCTGTCCAGCTACAAGAAGAGACCTTCAAGGCCAAGTATTGAGCCAGTGGATCACTCAACAATGTATGTTACTAGAAACGAATCTCTGTTATAGCAACCAACTAGCCTCTGACTGGCAACATTTCACGCTATACTGCGTGGGCATGAAGAAAAGCCGCTGGCTCAGTACGATCAGATTATGCCCTGAAGTCTGTCTCGGGTAAAGTCATTACACACTGAGGCAAACAGATGGAGAGATGGGCAGACCGTGCAGGAGCTCTACTCAAAGGAGACCATTGTTGCTGATGTAGCAGTTGAAAACACAATCTCCCACCCTATCATGGAAGAGACTGATGATCCACCCTCTGTAGAAGAGTTCAGCAAAGCCATTGACTCCCTAGTCTGTGGTAAAGCTCCAGGAAAGGATGGCATTCCCCGACATCATCAAGGATGGCAAGAAGTGCATTCTCCTCAACCACCTGCACAAGCTCCTGCTGCAGTGCTGGCAGAAAGGAACAGTGTCCCAGGATATGCATGATGCCAACATCATCACACTGTATAAGAACAAAGGAGACTGAACTGACTGCAATAGCTACCATGGAATATCCCTGTTCAGCAATGCATGTAATACCCACGAGACGAACTGCCATCACTTGCAGGCGTGTTTTACCCTGAGGTGCAGTGTGGATTCAGAGCAGGAAGGTCTGCTATTGACATAATGTTCTCAGTAAAGCAGCTGCAAGAAAAGCGCCATGGGCAAAGGAAACCATTGTATATCACTGTCATTGATCTAACTAAGACATTGACGGGTCAAAAGAAAGGCCTCTTCAACCTGCAGAGGATTGGATGTCCTCCCAAACTCCTGAGGATTATTCATCCTTAAATGAGGACATGGGTGTTATACAACATGATACAGCTTCTTCTTAGGCCATTCCCAATCAGGACTGGAGTGAAGCAAGAGTGCATGTGCCTCCAGCACTCTTCTCTGTTACTGTCCCGGCGCCTTTAATGGGTCCAAAGATGGTGTATACTTCCACACTGAAGAGTTGGTAATCTCTTGTATCTGGCATGCCTTTCAGCAAGACCGGAATCTGGACGAGTACTGATCAGAGAGATACTGTCTGCGATGATGCCTGACTGCTCACTGAGAAGGCTAGCCTCATGGCTATTCACTGGTGCTTGCAGAGTTCAGCCACACTATCAGCCTCAGGAGACCAACATCATGAGGCAGGTGTTAGCAAACACCCTCCATTATCACTGGCAATCACACTCTCGAGGTGGTAAAGGACTTCACTTACCTGGGCTCCATCATTGCCAACAAACTCTCCCTGGACACTGAGCTGAATACCCAGATTGGTAAGGCAGCAACAGCAATGGCACACCTAACAGTGAAGGTCTGGCACAACTCCAAACTGACCATCAACACTAAGATGAAGGTGTACCAAGTGTGTGTGCTTAGCACACTGCTCTATGGTAGTGAAACATGGACACTGTACTAATTCCAAGAATGCAGGTTCAAAGCATTTCATCTATGCTGCCTCTGAAGAATCCTGGCCATCACCTAGCAGCAATGCATCCCAAACAAGAACATCCTAAAGCAGGCAGGGATATCAACCATGTTTGCCCTGCTCTCCCAAAGGTGCTTGTGCTGGCTTGGTCATATCAGCCATATGTGGGACAGCTGAATTCCCCAAGACCTTCTGTATGGTGAGTCGTCACAAACTTCATTTTGGTAATTCAAAGAAGTCTGCAAGCATGACATGAAGGCAGGAGACATTAGTCCAACAGGCTGGAAAGCTATAGCCACAGAAAGCATCACTTGGAGACTGGTCATCAAGACAGGTAGCCAGATCAGCGAAAAGAAGAGAGAGGAGCAGTGGGAGGAGAAGAGAGAGACCGCAGATGGCAGAGGACAGCTTCAGAACCTCCACAGCCAAGCGTCAACTACACCTGCACAAACGGTAAGAGAGTCTGCCAGTCAAAAATCGGATTTTACAGTCAGAGCAGGCACTGCATTCCAACCATCGACTGATTTTGTGAAGCAAACTTTATTGTATCTCGAGAAATAGAAATTCCATCATAAAACTGCAAGGGTCCTTTTGGGGTTT
>NW_025057187.1:0-6530 GCF_019279795.1 Protopterus annectens | reverse complement strand
CTGATGCACAGGGTGACTTTATGGCAGTATAGCAATGGTAGCATGTTGTCAGCAGTAAAGTGTAATGTTATCCTTGAAGGTGTAGCTGAGCAGGCATGATGCATTAAAGCTATGATTGTCAATGAAGTATTGTTTACACCAGTGTTAATCCCAATAGTGTATTGTCTGCCCATGTGCCACTTGGCTGATGTGTGTCGTATTGGCAGCATGTATAAGAGAGTGGACAGTACGTATGGGATGTGTGCAGCATAGGTTTGCAGGTGTACATTTGTAACATGGTGGAGGTGCACTGTCTGCATGTACGTGCATAGTGGACACATGGGCAGCGTGACATGCCCTGTATTACACAGTGTTAACACTCCATAGTTTCTATTGGTGGCCAGTATGCATTGTACTACACATATTTTGGAACTTGGGTACACGTGTGTATGACATGGTTTGACACTGTGCTGTGGGTGATACTATTACTATCTGTCATTGGTTTGCATTCTGGTAGTATACATAACCTCTACAGCCTGGAATTCATAAACAATTGTTAGATGAAGTCTTGGATGTTCACATGTGATGTAGGGACACACAGCAAATATTTGTACCTATCTTGTGAACTATACTATGCCAACCAGTGGTGTCTACCTGCACACATCTCCTGGACTACTCCTGATTGCCATAGGTCACTTCTAGGTCCCAAGCAAACACAGTAGAGATATGTCCGGCCCACTTCTGGGAATTACCGTGGCCTGTAATGCATTCTCCAGATGACACACACATCCTCCTCCACAAGGGTATCATACAGACAGATACCTGTTGTCATCCCATGCTGTAAAGCTATAAGCCAACTAAAAGCATGGTCATCCACCTTTACAAAACATAGTATCCCACAGTACTATAGAGGTAGTAACTCTAACATGTTGACAGGTACCATGTGTACATACAGCCAAGTGTTACATCATCTCCTTTGGTAATCACATTTCCAAAGGTATTTTGGAAACTGCGAATCACATAAGCAATAAGGGGTCTGCATGCATATCCACAAAAGGTTGTTTGTACACCTATAATGAAGAGCCATCATTGACAGACTACCTCAGGCACCAAACCCTCACTCCACACTATTCAGTAAAACCTATTGAGTGTGTGTGACACAGATGACCTAGTCAGGGATCACTGCAGTGGCTGTGCTTGTCACAAGCATACAGATGTGTGACCCTAAGGTTAGGAAAGTGGCAGTACACTCACAGCGAAGATAACAGATGTGTTCATGGAGAAAGCCAGGGTTGCCACCTATATGAAATGATTGGTACACGTAGGTATGTATTTGCCACACAGCTACCTGGCGTGCAATGCACATACTGTTGTCATTGTGATATGTCATACAGTAGTAAAAGCAAAACCAACACAGTGACCAACTGGGTCACACACATAAACACACACACGTAAATGGGATTCAAGCCCCTACCTAACACTACTTTATGATACTAGAGCAGTATGCATTTACATGACACACCATACACATTATAGGGAGTTCACTCTTTCCACAAGAAAGTATATTTGTAGGATGGTGACATCATCAGACTTGATAAAGATAAGTATACCACTTTTAAGGTGTTGTAGTTGTCTCAAAAGGTTGCTCCAATACTAGGAGATACACACACAGACTCATACAGTTGTCAAGTGTAGGATTCAAACCCTACCTAACAACTTTATGATACTAGAGTAGTGCATTTACATGACCTTCACACACATTACTGGGAGTTCCTCTTTCCACAGGTATATTTGTAGGATGGTGACATCGCCGGACTTGATAAGATGCGGTATAACACTTTTTAAGGTGTTGCCAGTTGTCTCCAAAAGGTTGCTCCTTTACCAGGAGATAGACACACACACACACTCATACAGTTGTCAAGTGCAGGGTTCAAACTGCTTTTACCTAACTACTTTATGATACTAGAGCACTTGTCACTAGCATTTACGACGTGCTATACACATTACTGGGAGTTCCTTTTTCTACAGGTATATTTGTAGGATGGTGACAACTATACGGACTTGACAAAGATAAGTTATATACCGAATTTTAAGGTGTTGTAGTTGTCTCTCAAAAAGGTTTGCTTCTCTACAAGGAGATACCTGCGCTTCACTGTCATACAGATTTATCAAGTGCAGGATTCAAACCCCCTACCTAATGATACTAGAGCGGTATTATGCATTTACACAACTGCGCTATACACACATTGCACTGTGAGTTCTTCTTTCCACAGGCCATATTTGTAGGGTGAGTGACATCATCAGACACTAGACAATGTGGGTTACATTAGGTACGACATTAAGATGGGCTACATAGGCAGAAGGAATATGTAAAAACACTTTGGCAATGTGATCTTCAAAGGAGAGTTTACTATCCTACCTGGGTCCCCAGGGCCATAATTACATTCTCCGTACATACTGGATTACCACCTATGTAGTATTTTGTGTAATGCACTTTGTTTTATCCAAAGGGGATGAAAATGCATTCTTTGGCATTCTGCTTGAGAGGCATTGTTTTGACACCCAGGTATCTGATTTCGTAAAGATCTTTCTGTAGGATGTCTGTGTCAGCTGTGGAGTTGATTATGGACCACAGTTAGCAGTCATCTGCAAAACATGTTCAGCCATACTCCTACCGTGCTTGCACTGTACCTCCTGAGCGAGTATCTACTGAACAGGTGGGGTCCCCAGGACCAATACCTGTGGGATGCCATTTTGTGACTGGTTTTAAGAATCCGGACATGGCACCCCGCAACTCTGAACATGTGTGTTTGCTCCTGTGAGCCAGTTGGCCCACCCATCCTGTGACATAGCTGTTAATGTTCAAGCTGGTAAGCTTGTTCATGATACCAGAGTGGGGAATGGTGTCAAAGGCCTTAGTGAGGTCCAGGTGGTCTGTAGTGGACTACTTTCACCTCCATCTATGTCCTTGGTAACTGTTTCAAATAAGTCAACTAGGTTTTAGGAGCCAGGATCTACCTTTAACAATGCCAAGTTGGGTAGAGTCCAGTGTCTGGAGGTCCCCAATATGTCTCTGTGGGTTCCATAGATTATTTGCTCTATAAGCTTTGCAGACCAGGCTGAGTAGGCTTATAGGGCAATGGTTTCCCCTCAGTTCTGTTGTGGCACCCCTTTGTGGAGCTGGATGACTGTTGTTGCATGCCATTCTCTGGGTACATAGCCTGTGGTAAGGTTGAGTCTAGATAGTGAATGTAGGTGACAGTGTAGTTCCTTTTTTGGGGCTGAGTGTAGGAGGAGTCATAGCCTGGGACACCATCCAGTCCCATTGAAGTGCTTTGTTCTTAGCTTTGGAGAGAGGCTGTTTTGACCTGCATGTTCATGAAGGAATCTGGTGCTCTGCATTCTTCTGGGGCTGGACACAGGCCGCTTTTGGGGAGAGTGATGGGGGGTTTTACACTGAACTTGTCCCCCAGGATGTGTAGAGCAATGTAGGACTGAGTTCAGTGTATCTTTTTCCATTTTAGCATGGTAGCTGACAGCATATTTGAGAGTTGCCACCTAAATGTTTGGTATAGCTAACAAAGGCTTTTGTGGTTGTTATTCTTACATTCCTTGGCAATTTGTCTTTAGAAACTGGCCTTGGATTGTTTTATGAGTGATCATTTGTTTCTTCCTAATAATGGTCAGTGATGCCTTTTCCTTTTGCATGAAGTTTGAACTCTATCATGTGTTCAGTCCCTCCTTCTGTTGTCTAGCTTATTTATGTGTGACGGGACCACCAAGATTGGTTTCCTATTTTTGGAGGGAGTGCATCTTGGTTTTTATTTGGCATGTCTCGATCCATGCACCCTATAGATGCTCATAGAATGCACTTGTAAATGATTCTGCAGATTGTATAGCATTATCCTATAGCAAGGTGCTTTTTAGGGCACCCACTTTGGTCTTGAAGAGTGCTGTTTGCTTTAGAAACTTACTTCACAGTTGTTTCATGACTGTGGGGGGGTGGGCGTGATGTGGATGTATCTAGTGTGATTACTTTATGATCTGATATTACCAGCGAGGGGTTTATCTCTGTTGTGGAACACTGGTACTTCCATGTTGGTGATGATCAGGTCCAGTATATATTTGTGTCACCTCTAGTGGGCATGGTGGCCAGCTGTTCCAGGAGCATTTGAGTTTTTAAACTCCTAGGAAGCATTGGGCAACCTAGTCAGTGTTTGGTAGTTGTAATCTCCTCATATAATGGTGTTTGGTAGGACCTTTATATATTCCACTGTTCTCAGGAATACTGAGTGAGTTTCCTGAGACAAGGTAGGTGATCTGTAGCAGGCTACAATCTGATAAGCAGCTTTGCCCAATGTTAGTTGCACTTGCATGGTCTCCAAGGCCTCATGCTGTGCCACTAACCTGAAGGTGTGGGTATCCATAAGGTAAATGGATACACTTCCTTTTGTATTCACTCTGGGTTTTGGGGCCGAAGATCAGAGGGATTGTGAGTGTTTTACGTGGAGCACGTCCAACAGATCTGTGTTTGGCATAGCTTTGTATGTTAGGCAGAGATCACCTCTGAGTAAGCGATATGCGAGAGAGTACAGCTAGAGCATTTTGAGACGGTTTGTGTATGGCATGTATTTCAGGCCACTAATGCTATTTGTGAGGTATTTCTGCAGGCTTTCCAGTTGTTGTAGATGTCTTGTGAGGTACATAGCAAAAGGGGTGTTGTACTATATTATGGATCTAGTGAGTGATGAGTAGAGGGGAACAATGTCCACATCTATTCTGCATGATACACCTTTTGTGATGAGGTGTGCCACGTAGAAAGATTTCCTGACTACTGCGGGGATGTGATTATCACAGATGTGTTCACTGTCCACCTGTGACCCAAGGTCTCTTATTACACTTTCAGTGTTAAGTATACTACCGCCTATGTCATAGTTCATGGCTACAGAGTTTTTACCAAAGGGGATAACAATGCACATTTTGGCATTGAGCTTGAGGCCATGGCTTTGACACCAGGCATCTGTGTCAGTGAGGCCCTTTTGTAGGATGTCCACATCTTCAGTAGTTTCAATTTTGGCTCCTAGTTTGCAGTCATCTGGAAATTTCATTAGCCACAGACCTTCCATGTTAAAGTTTACTTCAGGGAAGTAGATACCAGCCAGGACAGGAGCCAGGACTGAACCCTGTCTTACTTCACTTGTCTTTGGTCCAAAGTCATACTTGGTGTCTGCTACTTTCACAGTGTATGTTCTGTCAGTTAGCCAGTTGGCATCCCATCTTGTGACATAGCAGTTTATACCTAGTTTAGTGGGTTTATCTATAATTCTAGAGTGGAGGATGGTGTTGAAAGCTGTGGCAAGATCTACATAGGCTGTGTGAACCACCTTACCCTTGTCTACAGTTCTGGTGACTGCTTCAATGACATCTATCAGGTTTAGGAGACATGATCTGCCTTTTACAAACCCAACATGGTTGTGGTCCAGAGTTTGGAGATTACCAATGTCTTTTTTTATAAGTTATATGATGATACATTCCATGGACTTGTGGAGCAGGCTCATCAGGCTCATCAGGCTATTGGGGCACTAGTTCCTGGGTTCCATGGTGGCTCCCCCCTTGTGTAGTGGGATAGCCGTCACTGTGCACCATTCAACAAGCACAAAGCCTGAGGTGAGGCTATGACTTAACATGGTACGCAGGTGTGGTGCCTGTTCGTTCTGTAGTTTGTGTAGATCACAGCCTGGGATGTTATCTGGTCCCATGGATGCTGTGTTTCTGGCTTTGGAGAGTCTGTTTTACCTGCGCAGCCATGATGACAGCAACTTTGCAGTCTTCCATTATAGAGATGTGCTCTTTCATGGCTGAAAGTGGGGTAAAGGTAGCACTGATCCTATTTGCCAGGATGTTGGCAATATCAATTGGGTCTGTATATTCAGTGCCATTGTGCTGTAACTCAGAGCAGATCTGTGTGTTGCCATTGAAATTCTTGACATAGCTGTAGAATGCTTTGTAGTTGTCTTTATAATCAGTGACGATTTTGTTTTCAGAACCAGCTTTGGAGGATTTCATCATGGATCACAGCTTCTTACTGATGTTGACCATGGAGCTCCTCCCCTCATGGGATTTTACCCTCATTTGCAACTATATTTTCCTTCTGTTGTGCAGTTTGTTTATGGCAGGGGAACACCAGATTGCCTTGCTTTTCTTGGAGGATAGTGTCTTGGTTCTGTTTGGGATAGCACGATGCATGCAGTCATGTAAGTGCTTATAAAGTGCAATTGTGAAGGATTCAGTAGCTGTAACTGTATTGTCCATCTGCATGGGTGTCCTGCAGTTCAGCACTTCTGTCTTAAGAAGCATGAAGTTGGCTTTGGAGACATTTTTTAACATGGTTTCCTTAATGGGGGTGTGGGTCCAGGATGTGGATATGTAGGGTAATTAGCTTATGGTCAGATGGGACCAATGAGGCGCTGATGTCAGGTGTGGAACACCAGTCATAAAAAGGTAAAAAAGCTGTCATGTGTACCAAAACTCATTGTTTTCCTAGCAAGGCT
>NW_025057186.1:0-6444 GCF_019279795.1 Protopterus annectens | reverse complement strand
TTTTTTTTTTTTGAATTTTTAAAAAAAACCTTTTTTTGTTTTTTTTTAAACAAAAAAAGGGGTTTTTTTTTTTTTTTTTCCTTTGGGTTTTTTTAAAAATTTTTGGGGGTTAAATTGAAGCACTGAAGTAGTGTGTATTTAAAAAAGAGGTCCATTTGCGTTTACAGTGGATTTTGGTATTTTGTTCTCAATTGTATATGAATGTGAAAAGTTTCAAGAGTACTTGTATGAAAGCCAGGTGTTGGCTGAGGAAGATCATAGGTTCATGGGTAGGTACTAGGCTATCTGCCCGAGGGCATTTATAAGCCTAGCCAGAGTGTGCTGGTTTTCGCTGTCCCATTGATTAATTAACTGATCCTCTGTCAAGCAGAGCCAATGAAGTGATCCCTGGGGTGTATTTTCTGCTACCCATCCACTCGTCAAGGTTTCTCTTGAAGAGTGTTAATGAGGGGCTTTGCCTGATATAATTTGGAATTTTGTTCCAAAGCATGGGGAGTCTCTGTGACAGGAATCTATTCCCTCCAGCATGTTCTATTTATTGTTGTGGCAAGGTTTAGCTCACTAGAGCATGTGGCTTGCTGTGACTTGGATTTCTTTAGGTGGTGCGTGTCCATCAGTTCTGAGTTGGACATGGCTTTGTACGTCAGGCACCTCTGAGTAAGCGATATGCCACTGAGTACAGCCAGAGTTTTTTCAGTCGGGCTGCATAGGACATATGTTTGAGACCAGTAATCCTCTTGGTGAGGTACTTTTGTGGTCTTTCCAGCTGTTGGAAGTGTCTTGTGAGGTACATCCCAAATGGGGCATTGTACTCTATGATGGGTCTAATGAGTGACAAGTAGAGGGGCACTATAACCTCTTTATTTCTAGATGCGAACCCTTTAGTAATTAGATGGGCCACATAGAAGGATTTCCTAACTACTTTGGCAATATGATTGTCAAAGGAGAGATTACTATCTACCTGGGTCCCCAGATCTCTTATTACCTCTTCTGTATTAAGGGGGCTGCCACCTATGTGGTAATTCGTGGGTGTTTTTTTTTTCCCAAATGGGATGACTATGCATTTTTTGGCATTTAGCTTGAGGCCATGACTTTGACACCAGGTGTCCATCTCAGTAAGGCCGTTTTGTAGGATGTCCGTGTCAGCTGAAGAGTCAATTATGGCTCCCAGTTTGCAGTCATCGGCGAACTTGGTTAGCCATAGTCCTCCTGTGTTTGCCTGTACTTCTGAGAAGTATATGCCAAACAGGGGTCTGAAGGACCTGGCTTTGGGGCACCACTTGTGATCACGAGTCGGACCTGGAGCCCGTTATTCTACTGCAGAGTTCTGGTTCAGAAGTCAGTTGGCAAACCATCTGCGGATTTAGGGTTTATGTTCAGGCTAGCGAGTTTTCATAATTCCCAAGGCGGGGAATGGTGTCAAAAGAGTTGGCGAGGTCAAGGCAGCTCAGAACTACCTCGTTTATATGGCCTTGGTAGACTGTCTCAAGAAGTCAACTGTGTTTAGTAGGTATGATCTCTCAACAAAGCTGAACTGGCCGGGTTATGTTTGGAGGATCCCAATGCCCGAGCACGAGTCTCCATGATGATGCACCCATAGCCTGCAGACCAGGCTGGGGTCAGGCCATAGAGGCTATAGTTACCAGGCCAGGCCTCGCCTTTGTAGAGAGGAATAACCATTTCTTGTGGGGCCATTCTGTGAGCATGTAGCCTGTGGAGAGGCTGAGGTTGAACGGGTGTTTAGGTGGGGGTTAGTTCATTCTGTAGTTCATGCAAGAGCAGCCTGGGCCACCAGCTGGTCCCATTGATCCTGTGATTTTGGCTTTTGAAAGGGCTGTTTTCACCTGGACATCTGTGTTTTTTGGGACACTACACTTTGGCGGTATTGTTGTGGGCCCTTTTGGAGGTGGGGGGGGGGTGAAGTTTGCACTGAATCTATCTGCCAGGATGTTGGCAATATCAGTAGGTTCAGTATATTTTGTGCTATTTTGCACTAGTTCAGTGCATATCTGTGAGTTGCCACTTAGATTCTTAACATAGCTAAAGAAGGCTTTGTGGTTATCTTTTGAATCCTTGGCTATTTTTCTTTTGAAGTTAGCCTTTGATGATTTCATGAGGGACCTTAGTTTCTTACTGATACTGGTCAGGGATGTCTTTCCTTCTTGGGATTTGCTTTTTTTCTGAACTAATTTCCTCCTTCTATTGTTTTTTTATTGCAGGGGTCCACCAAACTGGTTTCCTTCTCTTATTGGGTGAGTCTTGGTTTTTTGCTAGGGATGCTTTAATCCATTTCGGCATCCCATGGAGTGCTCATAGAGTGCATTTGCAAGGTTTCTGCATCTTAGCCTTATTATCCTTTAGTGTGGGGGCTGTAGAGCACTACCACCTCTGTCTTAAGTAAGGTGAAGTTTGCTTCAGAAAGAAGGATTTTTTGCATGGGTTTCTGTAGTTGGGGGTTGTGGTGGGATGTGGACATCCAGAGTGATTAGTTTATGGTGTGAGTCAGACCAGTGACAGGTTGACCTCCGGTGTGGAACACACTATGTCGTATGTTGGTGATGATGGTTTCACTCTGGTAGGGGAGTTTTACCTGCTGATCCAGGGCATTTGGTTGATGAATTCCAGGGAAGGCGCTGGGCGGCCTGTATGCTTGAGTATTGGATTTTTCCCCAGTGAATGGTAGGGTATTGAAATCATAACATCAGGGTGTTTGAGTAGGACCTTTATATGTTTTCAATAATGTCAGAAGGTGGAGTGGTGGTCCTGGGTCATGGATAGTGATCTGTAGCAGGCACATTTTGCGTGAATTTTGGAAATGTTAGTTACCGTGGATGATCTCAAGAGGTATTATGCTTATTACCCACTAACCTGGAGATATGGTTATCCTTGATGAATATGGATACACCTCCTTTACATTTGATCCGTGTTCATGGCGAAACATGTGAATATGGTTGTAGCCTGGTAGTGCTGTGGTGCTCTCTGGAGCCTTGAACCAGTTTCTGTTACTGCACGAATGAGACTACTATACTGGGGTGCTTGAGTGCATGCATTTTGATTTAAACTCATGAAGCGTTGAGTACTTTATAACCCTCATTTTTTATTAATTGTGCTGTTTACTGAGGTGGGTTTGGCTTTTGTGAGCCTTGCCTATAAAGGCACTATAGGGAACTGGCAAGAGCCCGCTGTATTATCCAAAAACCTAGGGTGACAGGTACCGTCTTGTGAAGCAAAGTGAGCACATGCGACATCATGATCCCAGGCTGACGAACACTGGATCCCCCCTTTGAATGACACCAGAAGCAGCGGTGTTGAAATTGATCATTTTTCTTTATACTGAGGTATCTTTCTTGGTGAGGCGGAAAGGATGCACTACTCAAGGTCAGAGATGCATACCAGCCTGGGCTACACTTGATCAGAGATCTTCCATACTGTCTCTTTTTCATGTAGTCAGGAAAAGTCCTCTCAGGTCATTCACACCAACATGAACAATGACTGAGTCATATTTGTACTTGTTCTGGGTGACCTGGTGCATACAGTATCTATGGCAGATTCTACAGCTGCTGACAGGCAGCTAACAATAACAGCACGCTTTATCTAGCCTAGTACGGTGGATGCAGTGCTGCCTGACTGCAGAGTCACACCTATTACTAATTAATGTTAGGTATGTTATTTTGCCTTGGGGGCTGTGATTGGCAATAGAGCACACTGATTTTGTGTTTTATGTGTTGTCTCTATGTTGTTGTGGGTCTCAGTGCTTTGCAGGTTTTATTTAGAGCCTCAGGTATGATTTTGTGTGTATTTATGTGTATTTTTTGCCAGTGTTGTTTTAGTAGGTCTATTGTGTGTGCAGCTGTAGTTTGTGGTACAAGTGTTAACCTTCTGCGATGCCAGTTCCAGTCTTGGGTGAGAACAGCTTAGTTTCCAGTTTGGCTGTATAATTGCACATCTCTACTTTATGTTAGTATTATTTTGTGGTAGGAGGAGAGGGTTGGCCTGTGTACATGAGGCAGTTGTAACATTGCCTCAGGATACCCAGATTCACCAGCTGGACTGGAGATACCTGAAGTTGCCCTTTGGTCATGCCTGAATAGTAGGGTGAGCTGCTTAGCCCTTGGTTGGTGAGGGGTGAATTAAGAGCCTTGCCCTGCTGGGCAGTCATTGTCAGCGTATATTAGTGCTTGCTATTAGGTCTGAGCAAGTGCTGGGCTGTAAGATGCTTTTTGAGTGCTTAGGTTGAGAGTTGGGCTAGTTTCAAGGGAAAAACTGAAGAGGAGAATTAGTGGAGCCGGAATTTTAACCTAGCTAACCGGCACTGGGTGCAAAACCATGCAAACGGTTTTATAGTAGGGAAATGAAAGAGATAAAAATTTTCCCAAAATGGCCAATAAACTACTAACTTCTGGGCTGGAACCACTCCTCTAGGGACAGAGGTTGCTCAAAGCTCCCCTCTCTCGCAGGTAAACAGAGAAACTTCCTTCTATCCAAGTAAGGTATGGGCAACTCAGAAACTAGTATCACAGCCCTGAATTCAGCACTAGCCTGAAATCTGGACTATACTAGCTTAGAAAGGGGGGAAACCAGGAATGTTTTTGTTTTGTTTTTTTTTTGGAAAGATAAGGCAAAAACAGTAAAAAAAATACACTTAAAACAGCTTTAAACGACTACAAACGATCAGAAAAGGCTATCGCACTTTAGTGTGTAGCCTACATCAGTTAAACAAATTTTTTCAAAAAAATTTTAAAAGTGCAGGCAGTCAAAAAGTACAATATGTAAAAAAACAAGCTTTTAAATCACAATAAACACTGAAAATCTTGGCAGAAAACAGCGGGAAAAATTTTTAGGTGGAAAACAGTTAAGTACAGGGTACAGAAACTGATACTTAATCACTCCAAATCTTTTTCCTAAGCTAGAAGGCTTGTATCAGTTTAAGGCTTTCTAGTGCTACCCAGTAGGTTAGTTACAGGAAAGATGGGAAACAAGCAGATGTGTTTTTAAACCAGAAAGTTGAAAGGATGGACAAACTGTCCAAATGGTCAATAAACTACAATTTCTGGGCCAAGAACCTCCTCTCTGGTAGACAGGCTATCTTCCCCTCCCACTGATAAGCTAGAAGGCTTTCCCCCAACACAGAAATTTGGGGTCAGAAGCTTTCCACAGTCCTGGATACAGCAACTCTGTATCTGGACTAGGCTAGTTACAGGAAAGGTGGGAAACAAGCACAAGGGGGCTTTTAAACCAGAACATTGAAAGAGATGGAAAAAATGCCCAAACAGCCAATAGCTACAATTTCTGGGCCAGAACCACTCCTCTTGTGGTAGATAGGCTACCTGCTTACCACTCCCACTGATAAGCTAGAAGGCTTCCCTCCAACACAGAAAGGCTTGGGGGCTCAGAAGCTACAAAGAGTCCTGGAATACAGCAAATCTGTACCTGGACTAG
Organism: Protopterus annectens; assembly: GCF_019279795.1. Taxonomy (NCBI): domain Eukaryota; kingdom Metazoa; phylum Chordata; order Ceratodontiformes; family Protopteridae; genus Protopterus; species Protopterus annectens. The sequence continues at coordinate 1,005 of NW_025057186.1, read as the reverse complement.
ACTAGTTACAGGAAAGGCAGGAACAAGAACAAAAAGGCTTTTAAGCCAGAAGTTGAAAGAGATGGAAAACTGCCCAAACAAATAAACTACAATTTCTGGGCCAAACTCACTCTTCCCATGGAGGATAGGCTACCTAGTGCTTACCACTCCCACTGATAAGCTAGAAGGCTTTCCTCCAACACAGAAAGGCTTGGGGCTCAGAAGCTTAAAAATCCTGGATACAGCAATCTGTATGACTAGGCTAGTTTAGGAAAGGCGGGGAAAAAGGCACAAGTTTTGGGTTTCAAACCAGAAAGTGAAAAAAAAAACTGCCCAAAAAGGGCCCAAAAACTCAATTTCGGGGCCAAAAACCCCTCCTTTTGGTAGATAGTTTCCCTGGTGCTTACCCCCCCCACTGATAAGCAAGAAGGCTTCCCCCCAACACAAAAGGGCTTGGGGGTCAGAAGCTTACCCAAAAGTCCTGGATACAGCAATCTGTGTCTGGACTTGAATAGAAAAAGGCAAAACAAGCTTAGAAGTTACAGAAAAACAGCTGAAACAGCAGTTTCAAAAAGTGGGGGCTCAAAGGTAAATACTGCAAATACAGTTCAAATAAATGCAAAAATTAACAAATGACTAAAAAAAAGTGCAGAAGGTAGTAAATTAGAAGGCTACTAACAAGTAATAAGTGCAGAGTAACTGAACAGATAAAGCACAAAGAGCAACTAAGACAGTTGAAGAGCAGCTGAATAAGATATATATATATATATATATATATATAAATTTTTGGGCCTTTTAGAAAAAGGGGAATCCCGTCTGCTAATGATTGGTAGTTGATTTCAGTTACAATGCACAACCTTGGTACTTTTATGCATGTCTGCAGAAAACTAGCTGGGGAAAAAGCTGTAACAATGCTACCCCAAAAACAGTTTTTTATATATATATATATATATATATATATATATATATATATATTTTTTTTTTAAAAAAAAAATAATTTTTTTTTTTGAAAAAATGAAAAGGAAA
>NW_025057185.1:0-6877 GCF_019279795.1 Protopterus annectens | reverse complement strand
CTAGTGAGACTAAAGAGTCTGTGTTCACACTGGGCGTCTGTGGGTGGGCTATCGCTTGTGTAACAACAATACAATGACTGTTTTTTCCATGCTTTGACCAATATTGTGATCACCTTGAAATGATACCAGAAACTAAGCCAATTAAAGTCAGTCATCTTTTCTTCAGTTATTGTGGATTCATCCTTGGAGAAGGTCAAATGCTGCTTAATGCAAAACTCATGCCAGCCTGAGACACACATTCTGAGAGGTCCGTGATGTCCCACTTCACATTGTCTAGGGAGGTACATCTCAGGTCATTTACACATACATGGATTATGACTGAGTCATACTGGTGAGATGGATATCAACAAAGTGACACATATGTCCTGTGGCATGCTGTTTAGGGTTAGACGTATAGGCAATCTGAGATGTGGCTGTATGGGCTGATGTGAGTGTTGTTTTGAAAACGTGAATTCAGGGATGTTGAGGAGTTAGTTATGTGCACTTCACCAAGGAGGTCTTTGGGGTTTAGGTAGGTTACATTTAAATGCCTTATTGTATATGGGTCTATGTTTCTGCTTTGAATTGGGTGTGATCAGTGCAGTGTGTATACTACTGACAACCTTATTGACATTAGGAATGATTTTATGTGAGATATTTGCATCCAGTGATATTGTGTAAATTGATCTGTTGCATACCATATCAATTTGTTTAATAATTAATTGGTTGTCTGTAAATATGAGGCAGTTTCTACATTGGCTCAGGATGCCCATATCCACCAAGCTAGTAACAGAGGTAGTGGGAAAGTACATGGCAACAGACCCTTTTTATTAATTACGCAGTTTGTTTTGTTGAGTGCATGAGTGCACTAATTTTTTTAATTGTAAACAGTTTTTGCAAAGGACTACAATAAACATTTTTTTCTGTAACAAGTTGGAGCCAGACAAAGGGAAAAAGTGTCCCACCTCTAAAGTGGGAAATAGCTGCATATGTGTTAGCACAGCCTGTGTGTATATATGTGTCATGTCTTTAAACTTTTACCTCAGAAGTGGGGACAGAGAAAAATATTTAAGGAAAAGGTACTCTTAGTGGGTGCTATTGACTTAAAATAATATGCAGATTTAGGAGGGATGAAACAAAAGTTTGAGAACAAATTAGATGTGCTACCCCAAATTTGGCAGAGCTGAGCGGTGTGTGTGTGTGTGTGTGTGTGTGTGTGTGTGTGTGTGTGTGTGTGTGTGTGTGTGTTTTAGACGTTTATGGTTAATGACTGCAAATTGATTAATTTTTGGATTTAATTAATTAAACACACACACAATAAATGAGATACTTAGTTGCAAGTCTTCAATAACAAGATGGAGAAGGGTTACTAATGTCGTGTTATCTTCACAGAAACCCAGCTGTGAACCCCACTCCACCCCCACTGGCTGGCATTTTGTGTTGTAAGTAGTGGTGATGGTAGAGAAAACATATAATGACGTACTAATACCTTGTGTTTGTATTGCACAGGGACAAGTTTGCACACATTTAAACATACCATTTGTGAATGTTCTTTATTTAATGAAATTACTTACTAACATTGGTGCCTACGCTGAGGCAAAATTAGGTATTGATATGTTTTGTTAGAAAGTGAGGTGGGACTAGGGATAACTTGTAGGATTTCACCAGGGGTAGAGCGAGAGCATATCCATAAGTGTCATGTATGCTATCTAGTCATCGGATATCTAGAGGAAGGATATTCCATGTTCTTGCAATAGTAGTAGTGTGCAGGGAGTCCCCACAGTAATATTTACTTCTAGAAATTTCGACCAATGCTTTGTTGGTACTTCTTATTGGACAGCTGTTGGTATAGTAGTGTAGTAGTCCTTATAGGGCTGTTTTTTTGGGGGGGAGGTGGTAAAGGATTTGTTGGGCTATTATAAGTTGGTTGCAGATTAACAGGTTTGGTACCTCTAGCCAGGATAGCTTTTTAAGGGACTGGCAATAGTGGGATCTGTAGGATGAGGTGACAAATTTTGCTATTTTGTTGTAGGAGATAGTTTGTTAAGCCCACTTTTACTTATGTTGGTTAATACTGGTGAGGCATACAGTAGTGTGGAGAGTATTTGGGTTCAAGCAATGGTCACTTTACTATTTGAGATTAGGTATTTTGTGAATCTCTAGAGGAAATTATTTGTAAACTTTTGTGATGGTTTGCGATACATGTTTGTCAACTTAATATTGTCTATAATTACACCTAATAGTTTAGTATTGTATGTATGCATTGGCTGCATTCTTGAGGTATTCACCTAGAAGTCTATCAGCCACAAGGGTAGTGGGTTTTAGTTTTGTCCAGTATTTATATATTGTGTTGGTTTGGACTGGATGAAGGGAGAAGCATTTTTTTTCAATTGTAGGGGTCTGGAGGTTTGTGTGAGTAACAGGAGGGCTGTTAGTAATCAAAGTTTGAATGGAGTTGGTAAAGTAGTCATTAAACTGAGTTGTGGTGTTACTAGTCAATGTGTCAGTATTGAGGGGTGGGGTAGTGGTTTTACTTGGTTGAAGTATTTTATTGATGGCTGCCCACAATTTTAGACAGTTTGTCTTCTGTTTTGCCTGAACATGAGAGTAGTGTTTTTTTCTTGTCTAGTCTTTGTTTTTTTTTTGGACTTATTTCTTAGTTCAAGGTAGTTTTATCTATTTTGGTTGGTTTTGTTTTGATGCAGTACTTCCCAAGCCCTATCTCTCTGTTTTAGAATAGTCTAGTATTTTTGGTAAACCAGGGTGCATAGTTGGATTTTTTTCTTATTGTTCTAGGTGGGGCAAGCTGGTTGAGGCTGTTTAGGAAAGTAAAAGTAATCAACCAAATTTACCAAAACCAGCTTTGTCCAGGGGGAGGAATAAGAGGAGTGACCAGTTGCAGTGGAATAGTGCAGCTATAAGATCTTTCAATTTGAAGTTCTTTGTAGAATGTATTCGTTGCAGAGATGTGTTTTTTATGGGTTTAATTTCATGACTTAGGATGAATGTATGGTGGTGGTCACTAAGTCTGTCAGGTAGTGTGCCAAAGTTAGAGTTGGGAAAGGTAATTGAAAAGGATACAGTCTAAAATAGACTCTTTTTTAGGGGAGTTGTCAGTTCTAGTAGAGGTTTGGATTAGTTGAGTGAAGCCATATAGGTTTATATGAGCAGTGGGGGATGGGAGAGATACATGTGGACCAGTCAATATTAAAGTCACCTAATATGAGTATTTCATGAGGGAGGGCTTACGATGATCAGTGAAGAATAGTCTCCAGTGTATCAATATTGTTAACAGGGAGAATATATATGCCATTTATATTTAGTTTTTTTTATGGCTATTGAGTTTAAGTGTGGTGAGCAGGGTTTCTGATTTATTAAATGTCGGGGGATTTTTCTTCATAATGTCACTAGTAAAGTTGCTTTTAAACAGTATGGCACCCTCTTTGGATGTTCTGTCTTTCCTAAGTAGATTATAACCTTGGGGAAGTAACTCATTGTTATTAATATGTGGCTTGAGCCAGGTCTCCCTGAGGAGCATTATATAAGGTGAGTATAGGGATAGTGTAGCATGTAGTTCCTCTATTTTGTTAAGTATGCTTCTTATGTTAATATTAACATATGTTCCCCGTGCATGGTGTAGGGCATAAAGGTGACATGCAGGCGTATCATACTTATAATTTCTTTGCCGCCAGTCCAAACGCCATCTCCAGTCATCAGTCTGTATAATCTTTCATCTGCTGGTTAACAAGCCATTTGCAGATAAGTGCCCCATTGGGGTTTTTCTTTTTATCTTACTTTTTTGGTGGTTGTTTGTTTACATGTCATCCAGAAATAGGAAATGCCAATATGGGAGACAAACTGCCCATAAGGATTGTCACGAGCAGTGTTTGATTTGCTTAGATGCTTCTCACAACCATATGTCTTGTTCTATTTGTCAGGCATTTGTCCTGAAAACTTTATATATCAGCTCTCTGCGAAGAAGATGACCAAGAAAGTTCAGTTGGATTCTTCTGCTGTACCACCTGCACCATATATCTCTCTTGAGGTTGGTGAAAGCCTGTAGGACTGCCCAGTTATTCAGTCAGATTCCTCTGCCATGATCCCTTCGGATGCCAGCATGGACCCGGCTTCTCGCATGTATGCGGAGGCTCTGCAGACATCTGTTTCCAGTGTTCAGGGAACTGCAGATGATTATATCCAAAGGGCCTAGGGATGTTCCGCAAAACCTTGTTAGGGAGGAGATAGGGATTTGAACCAAGTTCTTTTAGCTTTTCGATGATGCCAAAGTGGGAGACTGTCAAAGACCTTGGCCAAGTCAACGTAAGCTGACTTTCCCTCATCCAGGGCCTTGGTGACAGTCTCAAAAAAGTCAATCAGGTTCAATAGGCAACACCTGCCTTCGACGAATCCGAGCTGGGTGTGGTCAAGTGCTTGGAGATTGCCTATGCCCTTGTACATTTATGTGATCCATACTGATATTCTCCATAGCTGTACAGGTCAGATTTGTCAAGCTAATGAGGAGATAGTTTCCAGGGTCAGTAGTGTGACCAGCTTTGTGCAAGGGGGGACAGTGGCAGCTCTCCACTCTTCTAGAATGAAGCCTGTAATTGGACTGTGGTTGATTAGGGTGCTCAATGGCAAAGCTAGTTCTTTTTGGAGATGGTGCACAATACAGCCTGGGATTGTATGAGGTCCCATGGAAGCTGTGTTATTTGCCTTGGATAGGGCTCTTAACACTGTCTTAGTCCTGCTGACCTTCATTCCTCTTCTCTCTAGAGCATATCTCCATCTCTCCAGGGTCTCCTCCACCTGTTCCCTACTCTCAGTACAGATCACGATGTCATCTGCAAACATCATAGTCCACAGGGACTCCTGTCTGATCTCATCTGTCAACCTGTCGATCACCATTGCAAATAAAAAAGGGCTCAGAGCTGATCCTTGATGTAATCCCACCTCCACCTTAAACGCATCCGTCACTCCCACCGCAGACCTCACCACTGTCACACTACCCTCGTACATATCCTGTACCACTCATACATACTTCCCTGACACTTCCAACTTCCTCATACAATACCACAACTCCTCTATAGGCACCCTGTCATATGCTTTCTCTAGGTCTACAAAAACACAATGCAACTCCATCTGACCTTCTCTGTACTTCTCCATCAACACTCTCAGAGCAAACATTGCATCTGTAGTGCTCCTTCCTGGCATGAAACCATACTACTGATCACTAATCATCATCTCCTGTCTTAACCTAACTTCCACTACTCTTTCCCATAACTTCATGCTGTGACTAATCAATTGAATCCTTCTGTAGTTACTACAGCTCTGCACATCACCCTTATTCTTAAAAATCGGTACCAAAACACTTTTCCTCCATTCCTCAGGCATCCTCTCACTTTCTAAGATTTCATTAAACAATCTGGTTAAAAACTCCACTGCTATTTCACCTAAACACCTCCAAGCTTGCACAGGTATGGCATCTGGACCAACAGCCTTTGCATTCTTCATCCTCTTGATAGCTATCCTTACTTCCTCCTTGCTAATCCATTGCACTTCATGATTCACTATCCCCACATCATCCAACCTTCTCTCCCTCTCATTCTCTTCATTCATCAACCCCTCAAAGTATTCTTTACATCTGCTCCACACTCTCCTCAATTGTGACTATGTTTCCCTCATTATCCTTTATCACCTTTACCTTCTGCACATCTTTCCTAGCTCGGTTTCCCTGTCTAGCCAATTGGTACAAGTCCTTTACTCCCTCTTTAGTGTCCAATCTTTCATACAACTCTTCATATGCCTTCTCCTTTATTACTTTATTTTGATTTTGCCTCTTCTTAGAAGTACTCAGCTGTATTTATTCTGCTGTATTTATTACTGCTTGGTAGTAGCCTGATTAAATTGTAACTGTTCGGTTTAAGCACTTGGGCTTCACACCAGTTATTTTACATTAAGAAGGTTTGTGGTCTGCACTCTTGTGGGAGGATAGGCTGGATTCTGCCCTTCTGAGCTTGGAATTTCTGGTTAAAGGCTTATTTATGTCTGCTCTTTAATTCCCTGGACCCCTGTCTAGCAGGGCGACTGACGTGATCCCCGGGGTGAATTTCCTTTCTCCCATCCAATCGTCAAGGTTCCTTTTGAAGAGGACCAAAGAGGAACTCTGCTTGACATGTATGGGCAATCTTTTCCAGAGTCTGGGGAGTTTCTGGGTCAGTAACCTATCCCTCCAGCATGTTTTGTTTATTGTGATGACAAGGTTTAGATCCCTGGAGCTTTTTGAGAGTTTGAGAAAGAATTTTTGAACCATGATAATGTGGAGCTGTGGAGATTAAGTTTAGCGAGTACAGTTATTAGTTGGGACTGAGAAACTGTATCAAGGGCTTTGTAGAGCTCCAAGAAGATGGTAGAGACAAGATTTCCTTTGTTCCATTGTTGATTTATGAAATTAGTGAAGCTGATAAGGGCAGTAGTAGTACAATGATTGGGGTAGAAACCATGTTGAGTTGGAGTCAGGAGATTGTTAGTTAGCAAGTAGTTTAGTATTTGGGAATCAATGCATCTATCAAGGATTTTTGATAGGGTGATAGTGCGGCAATTAGGCAATAGTTTGATAATGCAGATGACTTGACAACTTTTAGTATTGGTGTTATTTGAGAGATTTTACAGAAGGTTGGAATATGTTCAATGATTGACCTATTTATTAATATGGAAACGGGGTATGAGATTGTGTTGGCTGCAATCTTGAGGTATTCACCTAGACGTCTATCAGCCACAAGGGTAGTGGGTTTTACTTTTGTCCAGTATTTATATATTGTTTTGGTTTGGACTGGATGAAGGGAGAAGCATTTTTTTCAATTGTAGGGGTCTGGAAGTTTGTGAGAGTAACAGAGTT
>NW_025057184.1:0-6184 GCF_019279795.1 Protopterus annectens | reverse complement strand
GAAAAGTTAAAGGTGGGAAATGCACAATGTTTCTGTCTTTCAACTTTATGTACTCATCCCAGACCTGATCCATAAGCTGTAGCTTTAGTTAACCCAGCTGCTGAACCCCGAAGTCTAATACTTCAGGTGAGAGTAGAAAAACTATTGTGTCTGGGGGGTTATATTTAACCTTGAACAGTTAGACTTTTGCATTGTCCAGCTCATATGTTAAAAGCTTATTCTGACTAAATTGGGAAAGTAAGAGTAATGTTTTATGTGCAGCTCACTCATGTTCAAGACCAACCAGTGGTTTAGGTTTTTCAGATGTTCTTCGTCTCACATTGCTGCAGTCATAACCTGTGGGTAGTCCGCTGTCCTCGGTCGGCCCGAATACCAAAGAGTTAGGCTGGCGTCGGTCATGGTCGCCCAGAGCTGACGTCAGTACGCAGTAGTACTTAAGCGCATGACCGACGCCATATCCTCAGTCTTTCTTGCCGCGTGGTCCGAAGCAGAAGCAGCGTTTGCAAGTGCCGTTCGGCGTTCTGAAATTTTCAATTATCGAGTTTCAGACCGAAGACCAAGTTGGGCTAAGTACCCGCTGGGGAAAAATTTTGTCTTTTCTTGCCTCAGTTAATCCGGATGTCAGAAAAAGTTAATTGTATTTCTTGTGGGAAACAGATACCTCATAGGGACTATCATTCTCTCTGTATTCCTTGCTTGGGGCCTGAACACGACATAGTCGGGTGTCGCTTTTGCGCTAGATTTAATAAGCGCACCATTAAATGAAGATTAGACTGTGCCAGGCTTGTTTTCGGTAAGCGGTGTAACTATAACATGCCGTCGGATCCTCTGACGCCCGCTACCGCTAAAAAACGTAAAGATAAATCTTTAAGGTCTAAACCGGATGAGTCGTCCGTTGCAGACGCCGGTTCTATGGAACCTTCGGTTGAATCTGTGGATCCGGCCGAGGTCTCGGCTGAATCCCAGGGGGAACCTTTACTTTTGCAGGAGTTGGCCTCTCAGGTGTTAGGCCAGGCCGAGGGTGCCTCTCAGGTATCTGTAGTTCCATCCTTACAAAAGGTTATTAGGCCTTCTACTTCAGTGGCTAAAGGCCATGCTAAGGCAAAACCTGGTCTTTCTGGTATTGGCCATAGCCCTAGTTCTTCAGCTTCTGTTCCTAAAAAACATATGTTGAAAATGGCAGAGGATTTGATTACTTTGATCAGGGGTTCTATGCCCCCCCCAGAGAAGAGGCCTAGGGTGGAGACAGATTTAGAGGGAATGGAGCATTCTTCAGACTTCTCTGAGTCTTCAGCTGAGGATATTCAGGATTTCCTCCTATTCTGATGGATGCAGAGGATTCCTGTCCTTCTGCTTCTCCTCCAGAGGATTTTTCCTTTTCTGAAACTTTACATTCCATGAGGGAACATTTCAAGTGGGAAGGTCAGGATTTTTCAGATTCTCGAAAAAGGCTTAGGGAATTTTTGTTTTTGCCACAACATAGGCCCTTGGCTATTCCCCCTGTCTTAGATGTTGTTCAGAAGCTTCTCTTAATCCTGATTCTCTACCCCCTGCCCCTGTCAAGCCTGACAGATATTACAGAGTTCCAGAAGCACATAAATATTTGTATAAGAGTCCTAGAGCTGACCCGGAAACTATTATTCAAGGGCCGAAGGGTGTCAGGGCTTCTGTGGTTAAGAATCCAGTTCCTTTGGATAAAGATTCTAGAGCGTTGGATAGGTGGGGGAAAAAAGTGTACACCTCTTCTACATTGGCTATGAGGGCTTTAAATTGCCAGTTTCATATGCTGAAGTATCAGAACTTTTTGTTAGGCCAATTGAAATCTAAGGTGGATGCTTTATCTGAGGGTATAGAGTGTAAGGAATTGCAGGAGTTGGTTCATGCATCAGATCAAGTTGGAAAACTTTCCCTTGCAGTGGGGTTTTTGATGCTCTTCAGGCTTCTTCAGGGTGGCTGCTACTGGTTCAGTTATTCGTAGACATGCCTGGCTTAAGGATCAAAATTTGTCAGAGCATGTTAAAGCTCGGATTTTGGATGCTCCTTCAAACTTAAGTTTTTTTTGGTTCTCCTGTGGAGTCAGTTTTGAAAAAAATGGAAGATAAGGCTAAGTCTATGCAGACGGTTAAGGAATTTTTGCAGGTGCAGCCCCTAAGTTTAGCAGGAATTGGCCTGCTAGAGGATGGTCTACCCTTCTTCGATTATCAGTCTAAGGGCAGGTCTAGTGGTAGAGGCAGGGCTCACGCTCAGGGTTCTTTCAGACCTAGGACTTGGATTTCCCCTGCACAGTCTTCTGGTGAGGGCAGGGGTCAGCCTTTTTGTAAACAGACCCAATGACCTGTTTCAGCTGCCAGATCCTTCTTCTGGCAGCTCCTCTAGGAGGAAAGTTGGCACTTTTCAAACAAAACTTTGGGATTTGGTCACCCAGGACAAATGGGTGTTGGAATAATAAATCGAGGTTACAAGTTTTATTTTCACACTTTTCCTCCTTTCAAAGGCATGCCAGATGTGCCCCCCAGCAAAGGCTGGAGGCTCAGAACAAATTTCTTTGCTTTTCAGATGGGGGGATCCAGGTGGTACCTCCTCAGAAGTAGGCCTAGGTTTTATTCCGCCTCTTCCTAGTCCAAAGAAAGGAAACACTTGGAAAGCCAATTCTGGATTTGTCCATTCTCAATACCTACCTAGACATTCCAAAGTTCAAGATGTTAACATTACAACAACTTCTACCTATGCTAGGCAAGGTCATTGGATAGTAACCCTGCTGGATCTCAAAGGCCTACCTTCACATTCCCATCAGGCGAGCTGCAGGAGATTCCTGCGATTTCGGAGCTGGTACTTCTCATTATCAGTTCTCTGCATTGCCCTTTGGACTTTATCTACTACTTGGGGTGTTCACGAAGTTCTGGCTCCTGTATTAGCTTTCTTCCAGGCGAGGGAATTCAAATTTATCCTTATCTGGACGATTGCTGATTCTTGCTCAAGACAAAGACAAGTTAGCAACATCTACAGTATGTAATGGCAGTTTTAAGGTGCTTGGGGTATTCTGTGAGCGAAATAAATTGATCTAGTGCCCTCTCAGGACATGTGCTTTCTGGGTGTGAGACTGAATACAGCTTCTCCAGATAACTTTTCTGACCCCGGACAAACAAGAACTCTTCACATATATTTCCAACTGTTATCAGTACTGTCAGGCTGACTGCAAGGACAGTCCTACAAACAGGGTTCACTGGCATCTTGCATTCTAGTACTTCCCAATGCCAAACTGCATATGAGGAAGCTACAATGGTATCTCAAAAAGTGTATGGACTCCAACACTGCCCGCGGTTTTGGACTTACTGTCATTAGGATAATATGCATCCGAAGGAATTCTTGTGGTGGGCTCAGGAATATCACCTAAACAAGGGACTCTCTGTGACCCGACCAGGCGATCAGATCTTAACGACGGATGCCTCAGACCTGGCTTGGGAGCACCTTCAATGGGAAATGGATTCGAACCGTGGCCTCCCAGACTACAACATTTGCACATCAACATGAAGGAGATGTTAGCAGTCCAATTGCCCTGATGGCCTTCAAGGACCTACTTCAACCAGGACAGGTGTTGATTAGAACGAACAACACAGCAGTCATGTGGTACATCAACAACAAACGAGGGGGCCCCATTCTTACCCTCTTTGCAGGCAAGCAATGATCTTGTGGGGGAACTGCTCTGAGTTTGCACATCAATCTTCAAACACGGTTTCTGCCAGGAGCACAGAATTTCCCTAGCAGATGTATTGAGCAGATTAGGTGTGTGGATCCCCACGGTGGAAATTGGATCCTCACGTATTCCAATAACAGTTGACAGTGGCTTGGGGATCTCCAACATGAGTCTGTTCACTTCTCCCTAAATTTCCAACTGCCAAAATTTTTGCACAGATGTTTCACCAAAAGCTTGGAAAGTGGATGCTCTATCTTTCAGTTGGAACAACCTTCACGTCTATGCTTTTCCCTCCTCTGCCTCTCCTTCCCAAGGTGCTCTTGAAAGTCAGGCGAGACAAGCCTTGCATGATTCTAATAGAACCAGATTGTACGTCAGCACTGGTATCCTCTGCTGAGGAAGTTTAATTCAAGGAGCCTCCTTGGCCTTTGCCACCCGTTCCTCACTTGTTGTCCCAGTCAAGCAATCATTTTCTCCAATGTCGAAATTTACCCAGTCCCTGCATCTAACAGCCTGGGCGTATTCTGTTTTAGACCCTGGGGGTCTCGGCTTCCTCAGCAGGTTTTAATGTCATTTTGGAAGCCAGGCCGGCCTGAGTACTGAAAAAGTTTATCGCGGATAATGGAGGGAGATTTTCTTTTGGAGCACAGCAAAGAGAGCTTTGATGTCTCAGTGCACTGTTGAGTTTGCACTACAGTATCTTACTGAATTACTAGACAAGGGTTTGTCTTTTTTCCTCCGTGAAAGTTCATGCTGCATCATTTCTGCTCCTATGATTGTGACCCTCCTTTATTTTCTCACCCTTTGTTTAAGCAATTTTCTTAGAGGAAAAATATAAGACCCCCGCGATAGAGCTCCTACTCCTTCCTGGGATCTCAATTTTGTGTTGGAGCTTGCTTTACCTCCTTTTGAACCTGCAGCTACGTCTGAGTTGAAGTTTTGTCTTGGAAGACTGCTTTTTTGTTGGCCATTACTTCTGCTGGGAGGGTATCTGGTGCAGGCACTCATGGCTTGATTGAACCCTTCCTGATGTTGTTCCATAAGGATGGGAATTCTTTGCGTACTAACCTACTTTTATGCCTAAAGTGATTTCTAATGTGACGTAAACCAGTCTATTCATTTTGCCTACTTTTTATGCTGATCCCCAAAATAAGGGGAAAAAGTCTTGCATTCTTTGGATATTCACGAGCAGTTACGCTATTGATGATGACCCCGAGCAGAACTAAAGAGTTCAGGCAGACTCGCTGGTTATTTATTTCTTTTTGCTTTACAGGTTCTAGGGAAAGCTGTTTCAAGTAAACTATTTCTAAGTGGATTAGCCATTGCTATTGCTTTTGTTATTCTCATCATGGAAGAATATTTCCTGCTGGATCAGACCTCATTCCACTAGGGCTACTGCCACGTCACTTTTGAGGGTGGCTACTAAGGATATTTTGGAGGCAGCTACTTGGGTTCAGTGCACACTTTTACTAAACATTACCATCTCCCTCTTTATTCCAAGTCTAGGAGCTGGGTTTGCCACTGCAGTTTTATAGGGCATGTTAGCAGCTCTAATGCTTTTTTGGTTGCCCATACTCCCTTTACCTTTGCTTTGGATTCTACCCACAGGTTATGACTGCAGCAATGTGAGGCCGAACATGAGTGCATTTTTGTACCTACCATAAATGAATGTTAGGATCCACATTGCTGCAGTCTAACCCTCCCTCCCTCCATCCCCTCTATAGTTTGGGGTTGCTGTGTTTCTTTTAGGATAATTATTATTTTTCTCTGTAATTGGTTGTTGGTATTTACTATTTTGGCTATGGCCTTTCCTTTTTAGGCCTTCTGACATCTGGGGCAAGAAGACCCCGAAAGGGGATATGGCGTCGGTCATGCGCTTAAGTACTACTGCGTGCTGGCGTCAGCTCTGGGCGACCATGACGGCCTTCCAGCCTAACTCTTTGATATTCCGGGCGACCGAGGACGGCAGACTACCCACAGGTTATGACTGCAGCAATGTGGATCCTCCGGGCATACATTTATGGTAAGGTACAAACTGTACTTTCTCTCAGGTATACACTTATTGACCCCAAAAATGTGTATATAACTTTGTAGATACATCCGGAATACGACACTGCTACTCAGGTTTGCATGGCTGAATTCTCAGAACCTCCCAAAAGATGTAAAAAGAGTGAAAATTTAAATTCTTTGGATCAAAGATGTAGTTTTGGACCCTCTGCTGCAGATTAGCTTGTGATGAGACCTTAGTCGATACATGGAATCTCTGATTTTTTCAGCCCTCCTCCTCCAAAATTTCCAAAGGTTTCTGCTTTCTTGTCAATTTTGACAAGAAGAAATAATTTCACAAAGTGCTAGTAAGCAGCTGCTTAAAAAATATCAGAAAAGTTCAAAAGAAAGCAGGGTTCCTCCACAGCAGATGCAGCCAAGTAAAGGCAGTCACGACTATGTAGGGACCTTGTCCCTCCCTCCAGCACCTGCCAGTCTGTTATC
>NW_025057183.1:0-5843 GCF_019279795.1 Protopterus annectens | reverse complement strand
AAAAAAGGGGTGTGAATGTGGTTTTAAGAAAAAAGGGGGCTTTTTTAAGTCATCTATTAATAAGGAGGGGGGGGCGAATTTTTTGGGGAAAAAGAAAAGCTTTTAAGTCATCTATTAAAAAGGGAAAAAGGGGGGGTTTTGAATTTTTTGGGTTGTAAAAAAAAAAAAAAAAAAAAAAAAAAAAAAAAAAAAAAAAAAAAAGGGGGGGGGGGGGGGGGGGGGGGGCTTTTAAGTCATCTATTAATAAGGAAGGGGAACGTAGAAAGCTTTAAGTCATCTATTAATAAGGAAGGGGAAGTAGAAAGCTTTTAAGTCATCTATTAAAAAGGGAAAAGTAAGTAGAAAGCTTTTAAGTCATCTATTAATAAGGAAAAAGTTTTGAAAAAAGTGTAAGAAAAGCTTTTAAGTCATCTATTAAAAAAGTGGGGTTGTAGAAAGCTTTAAGTCATCTATTAATAAGGAAGTGTGAACGTAGAAAGCTTTTAAGTCATCTATTTATAAGGAAGTGTGAACATGTAGAAAACTTTTAAGTCTTCTATTAATAAGGAAGTGTGAACGTGTAGAAAGCTTTTACGTCAACTATTACTAAGGAAGTGTGAACATATAGAAAGCTTTTACATCATCTATTAATAAGGAAATGTGAAAGTGTAGAAAGGTTTTAAGTCATCTATTAATAAGGATGTGTGAACGTGTAGAAAGCTTTGAAGTCATCTATTAATAAAAGGTTTTAATGTAGAAAGTTTTTAAGTCATCTATTAATAAGGATGTGTGAACTTTAGAAAGTTTTTAAAGCATCTATTAATAAGGGTGGATGTGAAAGTTTTTAAGTCATCTTTTAAATAAGGATGTGTGAACGTGCAGAAAGCTTTTAAGTCATCTATTAATAAGGATGTGTGAACGTGTAGAAAGCTTTGAAGTCATCTATTAATAAGGACGTGTGAACATGTAGAAAGCTTTGAAGTCGTCTATTAATAAGGATGTGTGAACGTTTAGAAAGCTTTGAAGTCATCTATTAATAAGGACATGTGAACGTGTAGAATGCTTTTAAGCCATCTATTAATAAGGAAGTGTGAACGTTTAGAAAGCTTTTACGTCATCTATTAATAAGAAGTGTGAATGTGTAGATAGCTTTTAAGTCATCTATTAATAAGGAAGTGTAAACGTGTAGAAAGCTTTTAAGTCATCTATTAATAAAGAGGTGTGAACGTGTAGAAAGCTTTTAAGTCATCTATTAATAAGGAAGTGTGAACGAGAAAGTTTTAAGTCATCTATTAATAAGGAAGGGGAAGGGAGATAGCTTTTAAGTCATCTAATAATAAGGAAGTGTAAACGTGTAAAAAGCTTTTAAGTCATCTATTAATAAAGAGGTGTGAACGTGTAGAAAGCTTTTAAGTCATCTATTAATAAGGAGGTGTGAATGAGTAGAAAGCTTTTAAGTCATCTAAAAAAGGGAATGTAAAGTGTGGGCTTTTAAGTCATCTATTAATAAGGAAGGGGAACGTAGAAAGTTTTTAAGTCATCTATTAATAAGGAGTGTAAAATGTAAAAGTTTTTACGTCATCTATAAAAAAGGGAATGTGAACGTAGAAAGCTTTTAAGTCATCTATTAATAAGGAGTGTGAAGTAGAAAGCTTTTAAGTCATCTATTAATAAGGAAGGTAAGTAGAAAGCTTTTAAGTCATCTATTAATAAGCAAGTGTGAATGGTTTTAAGAAAAAAGGGGTTTTTTTAAGTCATCTACTAATAAGGATGTGTGAACATGAAGAAAGCTTTTAAGTAATCTATTAATAAGGACTGAGAACGTGTAGAAAGCTTTTAAGTCATCTATTAATAAGGAAGTGTGGACGTGTAGAAAGCATTTAAGTCATCTATTAATAAGGAGGTGTGGTAGAAAGTTTTAAGTCATCTATTAATAAGGATGAACGTAGAAAGCTTTTAAGTCATCTATTAATAAGGGGGTGTAAAAGTAGAAAGTTTTAAGTCATCTATTAAAAAGGGAAAGTGTGACGGGGTTTTAAGTCATCTATTAATAAGGAAGGGTGAAGGTGTAGAAAGCTTTTAAGTCATCTATTAAAAAGGGAAAGGTGAACGTAGAAAGCTTTTAAGTCATCTATTAATAAAAAGTGAAGTTAGAAAGCTTTTAAGTCATCTATTAATAAGGAAGTGTGAAATGTAGAAAGCTTTTAAGTCATCCATTAATAAGGAAGTGTGAACGTGCAGAAAGCTTTTACGTCATCTAATAATAAGGAAGTGTGAACGTGTAGAATGCCTTTATGTCATCTATTAATAAGGAAATGTGAATGTGTAGAAAGCTTTTACATCGTCTATTAATAAGGAACTGTGAAAGTGTAGAAAGCTTTTAAGTCATCTATTAATAAGGACATGAATTTTAGAAAGATTTTAAGTCATCTATTATTAAGGAGGTGTGAACGTGTACAAAGCTTTTAAGTCATCTATTAATATCGAGGTGTGAACGTGTAGAAAGTTTTTAAGTCATCTATTAATAAGGAGGTGTAAACATGTAGAAAGCTTTTAAGTCATCTTTTAATAAGGAGGTGTGAATGTGTAGAAAGCTTTTAAGTCATCTATTAATAAGGAGGTGTGAACGTGTACAAAGCTTTTAAGTCATCTATTAATGAGGTGTGAACGTGTAGAAAGCTTTTAAGTCATCTATTAATAAGGAGGTGTGAATGTGTAGAAAGCTTTTAAGTTATCTATTAATAAGGAGGTGCGAACATATACAAAGCTTTTAAGTCATCTATTAATAAGGAAGTGCGAATGTGTAGAAAGCTTTTAAGTCATCTATTAATAAGGAAGTGCAATCATGTAGAAAGCTTTTAAGATATCTATTAATAAGGAAGTGGTTAGGTGTAGAAAGCTTTTAAGTCATCGATTAATAAGGAAGTTGAACGTGTAGAACGTTTTTAAGTCATCTGTTAATAAGGAAGTGTGAACGTGTAGAAAGCCTTTAAGTCATCTTTTAATAAGGAAGTGTGAACTTGTAGAAAGCTTTTATGTCATCTATTAATAAGGAAGTTTGGACGTGTAGAAACCTTTTAAGTCAACTATTAATAAGGAAGTGTGGACGTGTAGAAAGCTTTTAAGTCATCTTTTAATAAGGAAGTGTGGACGTGTAGAAAGCTTTTACGTCATCTATTAATAAGGAAGTGTGGACATGTAGATAGCTTTTAAGTCATCTATTAATAAGGAAGTGTGGAGGTGTAGAAAGCTTTTAAGTCATCTATTAATAAGGAAGTGTGGATGTGTAGAAAGCTTTTAAGTCATCTATTAATAAGGAAGTGTGGACGTGTAGAAAGCTTTTAAGTCATCTATTAATAAGGAAGTGTGGACGTGTAGAAAGCTTTTAAGTCATCTATTAATAAGGAAGTGTGGACGTGTAGAAAGCTTTTAAGTCATCTATTAATAAGGAAGAGTGGACGTGTAGAAAGATTTTAAGTAATCTATTAATAAGGAAGTGTGGACGTGTAGAAAGATTTTATGTCATCTATTAATAAGGAAGTGTGAACGTGTAGAAAGCTTTTAAGTCATCTATTAATAAGGAAGTGTGAACGTGTAGAAAGCTTTTACGTCATCTATTAATAAGGAAGTGTGAACGTGTAGAAAGCTTTTACGTCATCTATTAATAAGGAAGTGTGAATGTTTAGAAAGCTTTTACGTCATCTATTAATAAGGAAGTGTGAACGTGTAGAAAGCTTTTACGTCATCTATTAATAAGGAACTGTGAAAGTGTAGAAAGCTTTTAAGTCATCTATTAATAAGGACGTGCGAATGTGTAGAAAGCTTTTACCTCATCTATTAATAAGGATGTGTGAACGTGTAGAATGCTTTGAAGTCATCTATTAATAAGGACATGTGAACGTTTAGAAAGCTTTTAAGTCATCTATTAATAAGGACGTGTGAATGTGTAGAAAGCTTTTAAGCCATCTATTAATAAGGACGTGTGAACGTGTAGAAAGCTTTTAAGTCATCTATTAATAAGGACGTGTGAACGTGTAGAATGCTTTTAAGTCATCTATTAATAACGACGTATGAACGTGTAGAAAGCTTTTAAGTCATCTATTAATAAGGATGTGTGAACGTGTAGGAAGATTTTAAGTCATCTATTAATAAGGACGTGTGAGCGTATAGAAAGCTTTTAAGTCATCTATTAAAAAGGAGGTGTGAACGTGTTGAAAGCTTTTAAGTCATCTATTAATAAGGAGGTGTGAACGTGTAGAAAGCTTTTAAGTCATCTATTAATAAGGAGGTGTGAACGTGTAGAAAGATTTTAAGTCATCTATTAATAAGGAGGTGTGAACATGTAGAAAGCTTTTAAGTCATCTATTAATAAGGAGGTGTGAACGTGTTGAAAGCTTTTAAGTCATCTATTAATAAGGAGGTGTGAACGTGTAGAATCTTTTACTTCATCTATTAATAAGGAGGTGTGAATGTGTAGAAATCTTTTAAGTCATCCATTAATAAGGAGGTGGAGCATGTAGAAAGCTTTTAAGTCATCCATTAATAAGGAGGTGTGAACGTGTAGAAAGCTTTTAAGTCATCCATTAATAAAGAAGTGTGAACATGTAGAAAGCTTTTACGTCATCTATTAATAAGGAGGTGTGAACGTATAGAAAGCGTTTAAGTCATTTATTAATAAGGAGGTGTGAACGTGTAGGAAGCTTTTAAGTAATCTATTAATAAGGAGGTGTGAACATTGATAATATATCCAAATGAACCAGGAATCCAGGACACCAGTTGAAAGATGTAAAAGCAAAAGTCCATTTGTTGTAACCAAAAGTTTATTTCATCATTAGAGACTTCTTCAGAAACAATGAACCACATTTAATTATACTTTATATAGCCCTTCAATAAATGACATCACACTCTTAATTAAAAATTTAAACAAACATAGCCCTAAAAATATGTATCAACCCAAATGTATTTGATACATAAATGTTTATACATTTTATATAGAATACAAAGCAAAAAATATTTAATAAATACTTAATAAATACTGGCACAAAAGATATAATTTAAAACACATTAATAAATATAAAAACTTATAAATAATTCATTATAAACTACTAATTTTTGTTAATGAATGTTTTATGAATAAGTAAATATATGAACTGAATCTTTTAAACATTTCTAAAGTTCTTAAAACAGAATAAAGAATAAATAAAAATATTATATTTTTTGTTGTTAATATATGTAAATATCATAGACATGAACTTTGAATACTTCAAATATTGTTGGCCCTTTCAATGAGTAGTGGTGTTAATGACACTGTTTCATTTAATCCTGGGGGAAACATAGAAGCCAATCTATACTGCCACTGGCTCTCCTTCTTTTTTAATAAATTTTTCCAATCCCCCCCTCTGATATCTATTTTAACAGTGTCCAAAATACCAAATACAAATTTCTTAAATTCTGAACAGGATATACTATGTTTATAAAGGGAATTGGTATTCTTATGATTCTTTATGTCATTTAGATGTTCATATATCCTGTTCTTGAATAATCTTTCAGTCTTGCCTACATAGAAATGTTGACAAGTACAACATAGAGCAAGATAAACCACTCCCCTGGTGTTGCAATTGCCATCTTGTAAATATACTTTACTGTTCATGACATTATTTAGCCTGATGATAGGTTCAACACAAATGTAAGGGCAATAATTACACATACCACATTTTTTGTACCCCGTTTGTTTTGAAGAATACAAGGTCTTTTGTATTCCAAAAGTTGTTTCATGTTAAAGCCCACTCTATTAACAAAACCGGGTGTTTTGCCCAACTTCTTGTGTATACCATCATTTGTTCTAAAAATATTCCAATTTCTTT
>NW_025057182.1:0-4893 GCF_019279795.1 Protopterus annectens | reverse complement strand
GGTGGATAGTACCCTACACACCTGCAGAGTTTCAGCCTCCTAGCTTTTCCCTCTTGGAGAAAAACAACTTTCCAGGGTTATTTTTTCTCTATGCAGAAACATGCTTGAAATGCATAGGGAAAGCTAAAAACAATAAACGGTCATACTGAAACTGACAGTTAAGCCAGAACCAGGATTGCCCTGCCCCTTTGTACTGTGGATAGTACCCTACACACCTGCATAGTTTCAGCCTCCTAGCTTTTTCCCTCTTGGAGAAAAACAACTTTCCAGGGTTATTTTTTCTCTATGCAGAAACATGCTTGAAATGCATAGGGAAAGCTAAAAACAATAAACGGTCATACTGAAACTGGCAGTTAAGCCAGAACCAGGATTGCCCTGCCCCTTTGTAGGGTGGATAGTACCCTACACACCTGCAGAGTTTCAGCCTCCTTGCTTTTTCCCTATTTGTAAAAAACAACTTTCCAGGGTTATTTTTTCTCTATGCAGAAACATGCTTGAAATGCAAAAAGAAAGCTAAAAACAATAAACGGTCATACTGAAAATAACAGTTAAGCCAGAACCAGGATTGCCCTACCGCTTTGTAGGGTGGATAATACCATACACACCTGTAGAGTTTCAGCCTCCTTGCTTTTTCCCTCTTGGAGAAAAACAACTTTCCAGGGGAATTTTTTCTCTATGCAAACACATGCTTGAAATTCATAGGGAAAGCTAAAAACAATAAACGGTCATACTGAAACTGGCAGTTAAGCCAGAACCAGGATTGCCCTACCCCTTTGTAGGGTGGATAGTACCCTACACACCTGCATAGTTTCAGCCTCCTAGCTTTTTCCCTCTTGGAGAAAACCAACTTTCTCAGGTATTTTTTTCTCTATGCAAAAATATGCTTGAAATGCAAAAAGAAAGCTAAAAACAATAAGCGGTCATACTGAAACTGGCAGTTAAGCCAGAACCAGGATTGCCCTACCCCTTTGTAGGGTGGATAATACCCTACACACCTGCAGAGTTTCAGCCTCCTTGCTTTTTTCCTCTTGGAGAAAAACAACTTTCCAGGGTTATTTTTCTCCATGCAGAAACATGCTTGAAATGCATAGGGAAAGCTAAAAACAATAAACAGTCATACTGAAACTGGCAGTTAAGCCAGAACCAGGATTGCCCTACCCCTTTGTAGGGTGGATAGTACCCTACACACCTGCAGAGTTTCAGCCTCCTAGCTTTTTCCCTCTTGGAGAAAAACAACTTTCCAGGGTTATTATTTCTCTATGCAGAAACATGCTTGAAATGCATAGGGAAAGCTAAAAACAATAAACGGTCATACTGAAACTGGCAGTTAAGCCAGAACCAGGATTGCCCTACCCCTTTGTAGGGTGGATAGTACCCTACACACCTGCAGAGTTTCAGCCTCCTAGCTTTTTCCCTCTTGGAGAAAAACAACTTTCCAGGGTTATTTTTCCTCTATGCAGAAACATGCTTGAAATGCATAGGAAAGCTAAAACAATAAATGGTCATACTGAAACTGGCAGTTAAGCCAGAACCAGGATTGCCCTGCCCCTTTGTAGGGTGGATAGTACCCTACACACCTGCAGAGTTTCAGCCTCCTATTTTTTTCCCTCTTGGAGAAAAACAACTTTCCAGGGTTACTTTTTCTCTATGCAGAAACATGCTTGAAATGCATAGGGAAAGCTAAAAACAATAAACGGTCATACTGAAACTGGCAGTTAAGCCAGAACCAGGATTGCCCTACCCCTTTGTAGGGTGGATAGTACCCTACACACCTGCAGAGTTTCAGCCTCCTAGCTTTTTCCCTCTTGGAGAAAAACTTTCCATGGTTATTTTTTCTCTATGCAGAAACATGCTTGAAATGCATAGGGAAAGCTAAAAACAATAAACGGTCATACTGAAACTGGCAGTTAAGCCAGAACCAGGATTGCCCTACCCCTTTGTAGGGTGGATAGTACCCTACACACCTGCAGAGTTTCAGCCTCCTAGCTTTTTCCCTCTTGGAGAAAAACAACTTTCCAGGGTTATTTTTTCTCTATGCAGAAACATGCTTGAAATGCAAAGGGAAAGCTAAAACAATAAACGGTCATACTGAAACTGGCAGTTAAGCCAGAACCAGGATTGCCCTACCCCTTTGTAGGGTGGATAATACCCTACACACCTGCAGAGTTTCAGCCTCCTAGCTTTTTCCCTCTTGGAGAAAAACAACTTTCCAGGGTTATTTTTTCTCTATGCAGAAACATGCTTGAAATGCATAGGGAAAGCTAAAACAATAAACGGTCATACTGAAACTGGCAGTTAAGCCAGAACCAGGATTGCCCTGCCCCTTTGTAGGGTGGATAGTACCCTACACACCTGCAGAGTTTCAGCCTCCTAGCTTTTTCCCTCTTGGAGAAAAACAACTTTCCAGGGTTATTTTTTCTCTATGCAGAAACATGCTTGAAATGCATAGGGAAAGCTAAAAACAATAAACGGTCATACTGAAACTGGCAGTTAAGCCAGAACCAGGATTGCCCTGCCCCTTTGTAGGGTGGATAGTACCCTACACACCTGCAGAGTTTCAGCCTCCTTGCTTTTTCCCTCTTTGAAAAAAAACAACTTTCCAGGGTTATTTTTTCTCTATGCAGAAACATGCTTGAAATGCAAAAAGAAAGCTATAAAAAATAAACGGTCATACTGAAAATAACAGTTAAGCCAGAACCAGGATTGCCCTACTGCTTTGTAGGGTGGATAATACCATACACACCTGCAGAGTTTCAGCCTCCTTGCTTTTTCCCTCTTGGAGAAAAACAACTTTCCAGGGGAATTTTTTCTCTATACAAACACAAGCTTGAAATTCATAGGGAAAGCTAAAAACAATAAACGGTCATACTGAAACTGGCAGTTAAGCCAGAACCAGGATTGCCCTACCCCTTTATAGGGTGGATAGTACCCTACACACCTGCATAGTTTTAGCCTCCTAGCTATTTCCCTCTTGGAGAAAAACAACTTTCCACAGGTATTTTTTTCTCTATGCAGAAACATGCTTGAAATGCAGAAAGAAAGCTAAAAACAATAAACGGTCATACTGAAACTGGCAGTTAAGCCAGAACCAGGCTTGCCCTACCCCTTTGTAGGGTGGATAATACCCTACACACATGCAGAGTTTCAGCCTCCTAGCTTTTTCCCTCTTGGAGAAAAACAACTTTCCAGGGTTATTATTTCTCTATGCAGAAACATGCTTGAAATGCATAGGGAAAGCTAAAAACAATAAACGGTCATACTGAAACTGGCAGTTAAGCCAGAACCAGGATTGCCCTACCCCTTTGTAGGGTGGATAGTACCCTACACACCTGCAGAGTTTCAGCCTCCTAGCTTTTTCCCTCTTGGAGAAAAACAACTTTCCAGGGTTATTTTTTCTCTATGCAGAAACATGCTTGAAATGCATAGGGAAAGCTAAAAACAATAAACGGTCATACTGAAACTGGCAGTTAAGCCAGAACCAGGATTGCCCTACCCCTTTGTAGGGTGGATAGTACCCTACACACCTGCAGAGTTTCAGCCTCCTAGCTTTTTCCCTCTTGGAGAAAAACAACTTTCCAGGGTTATTTTTTTCTATGCAGAAACATGCTTGAAATGCATAGGGAAGCTAAAAAAATAAATGGTCATACTGAAACTGGCAGTTAAGCCAGAACCAGGATTGCCCTGCCCTTTGTAGGGTGGATAGTACCCTACACACCTGCAGAGTTTCAGCCTCCTAGCTTTTTCCCTCTTGGAGAAAAACAACTTTCCAGGGTTATTTTTTCTCTATGCAGAAACATGCTTGAAATGCATAGGAAAGCTAAAAACAATAAACGGTCATACTGAAACTGGCAGTTAAGCCAGAACCAGGATTGCCCTACCCCTTTGTAGGGTGGATAGTACCCTACACACCTGCAGAGTTTCAGCCTCCTAGCTTTTTCCCTCTTGGAGAAAAACAACTTTCCAGGGTTATTTTTTCTCTATGCAGAAACATGCTTGAAAGGCATAGGGAAAGCTAAAACCAATAAACGGTCATACTGAAACTGGCAGTTAAGCCAGAACGAGGATTGCCCTACCCTTTGTAGGGTAGATAGTACCCTGCACATCTACAAAGTTTCAGCCTCCTAGCTTTTTCCCTCTTGGAGAAAACCAACTTTCCTCAGGTATTTTTTTCTCTATGCAAAAATATGCTTGAAATGCAAAAAGAAAGCTAAAAACAATAAGCGGTCATACTGAAACTGGCAGTTAAGCCAGAACCAGGATTGCCCTACCCCTTTATAGGGTGGATAGTACCCTACACACCTGCAGAGTTTCAGCCTCCTAGCTTTTTCCCTCTTGGAGAAAAACAACTTTCCAGGGTTATTTTTCCTCTATGCAGAAACATGCTTGAAATGCATAGGGAAAGCTAAAAACAATAAATGGTCATACTGAAACTGGCAGTTAAGCCAGAACCAGGATTGCCCTGCCCCTTTATAGGGTGGATAGTACCCTACACACCTGCAGAGTTTCAGGCTCCTATTTTTTTCCCTCTTGGAGAAAAACAACTTTCCAGGGTTACTTTTTCTCTATGTAGAAACATGCTTGAAATGCATAGGGAAAGCTATAAACAATAAACGGTCATACTGAAACTGGCAGTTAAGCCAGAACCAGGATTTCCCTACCCCTTTGAAGGGTGGATAGTACCCTACACACCTGCAGAGTTTCAGCCTCCTAGCTTTTTCCCTCTTGGAGAAAAATAACTTTCCACAGGTACTTTTTTCTCTATGCAGAAACATGCTTGAAATGCAAAAAGAAAGCTAAAAACAATAAATGGTCATACTGAAACTGGGAGTTAAGCCAGAACCAGGATTGCCCTACCCCTTTGTAGGGTGGATAATACCCTACACACCTGCAGAG
>NW_025057181.1:0-6936 GCF_019279795.1 Protopterus annectens | reverse complement strand
TTCTTTTTCCAGTAATCATCTCTGTCTTACCTCGGGGAACATTGTAGATTTGATTTAACAATGTATGATTTGGGGAAATAGCATGTTTTTTTTAAAAGGCAGGAAATGCAGACCCCCTTTACTTTGTAGATTGGGGGTTTGGAAGGTTACAACTAACCTGACACCCCTTCCCACTAAATGGCATGACCCCATGGCAAACTTGACAAAATCATTTGGAAAACACAGGTGTCTATTCAAGTCAATGTTAGTTTAGTCCTAATCTTCACAAACACCAAAAAATTATTATTTGATTAAATATTACTACAACCATACGTTGTTGGTGGCTACATACACACAAATAACTCTAAGTGTTTCTGAGACCATTATAACTAATCTGTCCACTCACAGCTGTAAAGTTGCACATGGCTTCTATAGCTATCTATGACTAGCTATCACCATCCACAATGTCTACTAGGCAGTAAGAAATGTAAGTAGATATTGTCAGCCCTTTTTTCCATATCACACACTCAAAGAACTATGGACAATTTAGAGTCACCAATTTACCTAATGCATGTTAATAGGACTGAGAAGAAATCTGACTACCCAAAGAAAACCCAAGTGAAAACAGGGACAACAAAGGGACTCTGCACAGATGGCATCCCAGTTGACAGCCACACCAGAGAATCACATGCTTTGATGTGACAGTATTACTCACTGTACCATTGTGATGCCCGTTATAACTAATAAGAAACCAAAAGTTAAATATGGGCATCATACACATACTCAGAACTCACAGTAAAAAAAAAAAAATCATAGTTATCAGCGACCCCTTTTTCCAAAAGTGCACACAAGCACATTGCCTTCTTCCACTTCCCTGGGCTGTTATGTGGATTCTGCCCTTTTCTCCAATTTGGAGTGATCTCAGAGTTGGTATATTTAGTTAATGTAACACAGACATTAGTGCAAAGACTTGATTTGGGATTAAGGTTTTTTTTTTCATGCGGCCAAAGGAACCTGTTCGAGGCTTTAAGCTTTCAATATTACAAGATCGATCTTTAGTTATTCCATTAACTAAAGTTTCAATCTAGTAATATAGACCCGATTACCCCATTTAGCAAATATATAGCAACACCCCATACATTAAAATGTGTGCAGCTGCATAGACTGTATATGCCTCCCAAAGCCAGTTGCTCAAGGGGTTCACAGGAGACACCCCACAGCTTCAGTGACTCATTTTTTTATTATTGCCCTCAGCTGTGAAATATTGTTTGTATACTTACAATGTGTCACTCGTCCAGTCAGGATAAAACAGGCGAACAGTTGTGGGTTTGGGTCTAGCAGCTTTTTTATATATAAACACATCAGAATTGAGGCTTAGTAACTTAAACTTAAATAAACTTATAAACAGGCTGACTACTGCATTCATTCATGTTAACACTCTGGCTGTTCTCTCAAAATGGCACTGCTGCCTGCATGTGCTCTCTATTTATATGCATGTTTCTTCAGTTTGAAATGCTTCTTAAAGTCACAACACACACTGTTCTACATCCTCCCTCTTTGAGAAATAAGTCATGCACTGAAAATGACAGCATTCATTGACATGCAATTATACAGAAATAATCCTTTGACATGAAATTATACAGAACTAAAAACAAAACAATCATATCCTTGTGTGTATATTACACTAGGTCTAGAAATATGGCCTGATCCTGTGACATAAAAATTAGATCTGGGTTTAGCAACAGGGATTGTCTTTAATGAATTTTCAACTTCAGGGACATCTGGGACATCATCAGGAATGGGAATAGGTACTGAGACATGTTCTTCAACAAGAACATCTTATGGATTGTTCTGAGATCTAGAGTCTGTATCACAGGTATGATGCTGCAATATCGATTCAGACACAGGAAGAAGATGCCTAAATTCTGTATTCTATACCCTCAGTTTCCCACTAAGTAAGATCTTGGTTTGGCACTTTAACCTCTCACTAACCAATTTGATCAAAACCTTTCACTGTTTGCATCCTCACTATCTCCTTCTTTCAATGGAAAGAAATCTGCTCATTTTATCATAGCTGGACTTCTGAAAGAAATGTTTTAAATAGTTGGGCTTTGATTGCTCTGGTTTTTTTAGCATTAGGCACCAAAAAACCCGGAACTGATAGGCAAGGTTGTTCTGGTTTGCTAGTAGAAGTCTCTGAGCAGGAAGCCAAGTGTTGTCGGGGTATATTTCTGAGATTAAAAATTCAAGAATATATCAGTATTGTCATGCTTTGACCTCTCTAGTAATTGCTTTGCACTTTGTACTGCACGTTCAGCCGGGTTTGACTGGGGTATTCTGGACTAAAATAACATGGATAAAGTCCCATCTTTGCAAATTTCTGAATAATTGACTGGTAAACTGACCACATTGTCAGAAATAACTTTGTGTGGACTACCATGGAGAGAAATGATTTTCAAGTTGGTAATAACAGTACTGGACATTAGATTAGGTAGCAGATCGATCTCAAACCATTTCAAATAAGAGTCTACCAACATTAAGTAATTCTGATTGTTCCACTCAAATATGTCAGTGGCTACTGCTGACCAAGGTAGGAATCTGTGTTAGCTGAAGTGGCTCTTTTTGCAAATGTAGTTTAGTACTATTGCATACTGAGTAAGACTTTATCAATGTCTTTCAACAGAGAAAGCCAACATACTAGTCCTCTCACCCTTCTTTTAGCTTCAGAACCTGGGTGGCCATGATGCAAAATCTGAATGTGCTCATGTTGTAAGGAAGTAGGAACAACAACTTTAGGACCTTTGAAAATGATACCATCTTCCATTAACATCTCATCTCTGTAAGGAAAATAAGGTTGAACTTCTGTTGGTACACAAGATTGCTTTGACAGCCATCCATCTTTGGTGAAGTGGTTGAGGTTTTGCAAAACTGGATCAGTGCTTGTATGATCTCTTAGCTCATCAAGTCTTGTGGTAGAAAAATTATGCACCTCCATGACATTGATGTCAAAATTCTCTGCATCAAGCTTTTCTGTGGTATTTCTGTGTGATCTCGATAAGGTATCAGCCAGATAAAGAAGTCTGCCTTTTGTATAGACCATTTTGAAGTTGTACTTTTGTAATCTTAGCATCATTCTTTGTAGTCTTACTGGAGCTGTATGCATAGGCTTCTTTAAAATAGTGACTACAGGCTGATGATCAGTCTCAATCTGGATAGCTCGGTCATAAATATAATCATGGAACTTCGAACATACGAACACAATTGCCAAAAGTTCCTTCTCAGTTTGAGCATACTGCATCTCAGTTTGGAAAAGAGTTCTAGATGCATAGGCTACTGGTTTGCCCTCTTGAAGACTAACTGAATTAAGACCGAACTTTGAAACATCACAGGAAAGAATTATTGGTTTGTGGACATCATAGTATCTTAACGTAGGTGGACTGGCAATTTTTTATTTAAGGTCATCAAATGCTGTCTGGTGTCATTCTAACCATGACCAGGCAACATTTTTGTGTGTCACCTCTCTTAAAGGCACTGATAATTCAATGAAGTCTAGTATAAACTTGTCCAAATAGTTAACCATACCAAGGAAATGCAGTAAGGCTTGGATATTGTCTGGAGCTGGCATCTCAAGAATGGTTATTTGTTTGGAAGGGGCTGGTCATAAGCCTGTGCTGGTAAATAAATGACCTACATAAGTAACTTCTGGTAGCCTGAATTTACATTTCAGAGGATTGAGCTTTAGGTTCACTTCACACGCTCTGTCCAGAACTTTCCTGAGGTTTCTGTCATGTTCTGCTTCACCATTGCCTCCAACTAGTAAATCTACTATTATAGTTGCATGGATAACCTGAAAAGAATTGCTTCATTGCATGCTGAAAGACTTCACTGGCAGAATTTATTTCAAAATACATGCTGAGACATCTGTATCTACCAAATGGGGTACTGAGTGTAATCAGTAGTGAAGATTTGTGATCAAGCATTACTTGCCAAAATGAACTCTTTGCATCTAAGACAGAAAAAATAGTGGCATTTGGCATGAGGGTAGCAACCTCCTCGAATGTACACATAGGATGGTGGGGCCTCTTTAATGCTTTGTTTAAGTCTCTTGTGTCAATACATATTCTGATTTCATCTGAACTTATCTTATGAGCAGCTACCATAGAAGATACCCATTCAGTTGGTTCTGTGACTGGACGAATCACACGTTGTTGCACCATTTTATCTAACTGGACCTTGACTTTGTCCTAAATAGCTATCAGAACTTTTCTTGTTGGTCTGACCACTGGACTGACCTCTGGGTCTAATTTCATGGAGTACACAACTGGAAGTCTGCCTAGCTTGTCTTCAAAAATATCAGCATACTCTGAGAAAATATCATCAGAGAAACTCTAACTTGGACATGATGGACTTCTTTTGTAAAGGAAAGCAGTTTCATTCTTAAACTGTCTCTGAGACCTAACAATGACTTCACAGGTCTTCTGACTACATAAAATTGCAAGCTGTTACTGTTCCCAGCTGAATAGCATGAAAGCACTACCGAACCTTCACTTTGAATCTCTTCACCTCCATAAGCAGCAAGCTTCGCACAATTGGAAAAATTAAGTTGTTCACCAGCTCTTACTCTAGCAAATTATTCTGCTGACATAACATTGCACTTTGAACCAGTGTCTACTTTGAGCTTTGTGGGTTTACTCTTGATCAGGACAGTACAAAACACTTCATTCTTTGCCAGCAAATCTACTGCATTAACCATTTCACCGACCACTAATACGCCATCTACATAGAAAGTTGAGTTGCAGCATTCTGTATGATCTACTTACTTTTTTGAGTGACCTTTCTTAATAAATAAATGAGGCTTGCTTGATTTATAAAACTTTTGCAAGTGGTTCCATTTTTTACACTTATGACATTGCTGACCAAATTCTAAACACTTTTCTCTTTTAGACTCATGATTGGCACCACAATTATGACAGTTAACAATAAGACTTGACTTGGGTTTTGCTGACTCACCCTTATGCTGCACTGAGCATGTCCGTTTTACTGAGCTAGTCTTAGAACTTGCTGGAAAGTTACAGATTCTCCCTGGAAATCCTGCAGGGGCTGCAGCTGCCAATGTGCTTAGGCCTGTATCTACTAGCTATGTGGCGCATGGTGTCTATGTTTGCTCTAGAAGCTGTTGAAACCATGCTCTTATCATTTGCAAGCATATTTGTATGCCTTTCTGAAAGCTTATGTATCTGACAAATCTCTATAGCTTTGCTCAATGCTAAATCACTGTCATGAAGCAAAATCTTTCTCACTGCAGCATTATTAACACCACACACAAAGCTGTCTTTTATCAACTCGTCTTTCAAATCACCAAACCTGCACATTATAGCTTTGTTTCTCAAGTCAGTCATATAAGCTGCAAAAGTTTCTCATGGCTTTTCATCTCTTGTATAAAATAAGTGACTCTCCAATGTAACATTTGTCTGGGGTTTACACATTTCTCTAAATTTACGTTTCAGGCATTCAGGGTCCTCCCTTGATTCAGCTTGTACAACAATATGGCGGTTTCCCCTTCTCCTGCATATACTGCTAGTGCATACACAAATGAAAGCTCTCTCTCTCTCTCTCTCAATGGCTTCTGACCCCGCTAAGTTAAGTAAAATAAATGCCCTCATATGTGCATCTTTATCAGAAAAAGCTGCTTGTATGAAAATATTGTATTCCTGTTCAAATACTCTCCAATTCTTTGCAATATTATGATCAAATACAAGTGGACTGGGTCTGCAAAATGCCTCTGCCATATCAACACACAGTAATAAAGACCCTTGGAATTATGTATGAACATACACACATATATGCCAGAAATGTATGCCAGAACTTGTAATTATGCCCAATAGCACAACAGACTCTTCTAAATAACTGGACTTTGTAAAATAAGTCTCCATAGCACAAGAACACTTTGAAACCAATATACTTTGTGAAACCACTCCTTATCAGTGTAAGAAACACTTCAAAATAACTGCACTATGTGAATGAACTGTACACAGCACAAGAAACTTCTCAAAATGGCTGTACTTTGTGAAATAACTCTGTACAGTGTGAGAAACACTTTGAAATTACTGCACTCTGCAAATAAAAGGTACACAGCATAAGAAAATTTTCAAAATGACTGTATTCTGACTGCACTTTGCAAGATAACTACACTTTGCACACAGTAAACTCTGAAATAATTGTACTGTAATAAAGTGCACACTGCAAGCACTTTGCACACTATGGGATACTTCAAACAACTCTAGTTATACTTTGAATAGCTTTAGTCAATGTGAAATAATAGCTCATATCAAAACATGGTTGTTTACTAAAAAACATGCAGTTGCCTTGCTTTTTTTATGCGTATTTTGCCCTTTTATTGTATTCGTTATGCTTATAGGATCATAGGAAGTTACTAGGCTATTGGCCCTGAGGCCCTTGCAAGCCTAGCCAAGAGTTTAACCCATGTTTAGACAAGTCAGCACCTAAAGCCCCTGTCCACCAGGGACACAGGTGGAATCACATATGTGTATTTTCTGTTTCCCTTCCACTTATCCAGGTTGTGCTTGAAAAGGGATAATGAGATACCCTGCTTGATGTGAAGAGGGAGTCTATTCCACAGATGGAGGAGTCTCTGGAACCAAATTTGCCCCGCCAACAAGTCCTATTGATGTCACAGACCAGGTTGAGGTTGTGTGTAAGGGTTACTTGAGTGGAGCTTGACTTGCAGATATGCAGCAGTCCCATCAAGGCCGGGTCTGAGATTGCTTTGCATGCCAGACAGAGGTCACCTCTGAGGAGTCTATATGAAACTGAGTAGAGGGACAGGGTTTTAGTCGATCTGTGTAGGGTAGATGTTTGAGGCCCTGAATTCTTCTGATGAGGAACCTCTATGGTCTCTCCAGCTCTGCATGCTTTGGGGTGATGTACCATGGGCAA
>NW_025057180.1:0-5000 GCF_019279795.1 Protopterus annectens | reverse complement strand
GAGACTTCTGTCCCTCATACACATTGTTCACAAACATCTTCAGGTGACCACTCCTCCAGCTTCCCCTGGTACCTTGTGTGCTAGTCATGATGGCAGATTCCATAACTCTTATGCTACATGCCAGGTATCACATGAAAGTACTTCAGTGGAAGACACATCTTATAATGGTCTCAGTCCTTTCACTCTCTCAGTTTAGTGTATAGGAGCTAGCAAGTTAGGCTGGTGCACGGCAAGAGCACTTGTTAGACCCAAAATCAGAAAAAGGCCAGCACCAAGGAAGGTTCAAAAGTAGTTTAATAAAACTGAAACTAGACCGGTTTCAGCAGCAAGGCTTTCATCAGTAGTATAGTCAGCAAAAAGCACTTAGTCATCATCTTATATAATGTTCTCTAAGGCATCTATATGACATCACTTCCTGATAAGTCAAAAATGCAAACAAGGCAAAAGTAATTGAAAAATACAATCAAGGCAAAAGTAATTGAAAAATACATAGTTCAGTAAACAAAAAAGTTTGCCTAAGTTGCATGCATATCTCCAGATTATAATGAAAAAATCCAAAGAGACACAGTATACTGGTATATCAATGATAATAAACAAACTTAATAAAAAACATACAATAAAGGGTAAATGCCCAAAAATAAACCCGAAACAAAAGTCAGGTTATAAGAATTCTGGTGTTGAATACCAGCCACAGTATCCTAAAATGAGCTGAAATGCAAAAAACCTAAGCAATGCAACCTGATAAGAAATAAGTACATATACGTAATGCAAGTGATGGTTAATTACAAATTATAATTTATCATTTAATCCAGGAGGGAAAAGCCCCCCAAGTTTAATGATCCACCTTTTTTCTTTGGTATTTAGGATATCATGCCAACCTGTTTTAAAAGATCGATTCCCTATGATATGATCAATGATGGTGAATGTAAATTTGGCAGTGGGATGTTTGATAACATGTCTATATAGTGCATTAGTTAATCTTCTGTTTCTAATGTCACCAAGGTGTTCAGAGATCCTGACAAGAAACTGTCTAGACGTTTGGCCAATATAAAATGCATGACATGTACATGTGGCAAGATAAATAATCCAGTCTGAACTGCAGTTACCAAAAAACTGTATGTCATATTTGTCCAGTGTTCCTACTAGTGAAAGAAGTAGTTTTGAAAATATAGTTACAAAAACTGCAATGTCCACATGGATAAATGCCTGAAAGTTTATCTCCAGTAAGTGTTCTTTGAGTTGGAGTGTGATCCATGACCCTGTTTTTTTTATAGTGTGAAAATAGATTCCCTAAAGTTTTGCCTTTCCTATAGGAAAAATAACATCGTTCTCCCAGATAATCTTCCAACAATGGATGAGAATTCAATATATTCCAGTGAGTATTAATAATATTTACTAAATTGGCACTATTCCTGCCATAAGTGGTGACAAATCTACATACATCTGATTCCTCAAATATGTTTCGGATGAAAACTATCAGCATGTAGAAGGGTATTATATTGTGAGAATTTTCTGTGTACGGACGTTCTAAGAGTGTTATCCTCCTGTCGAATTAAATTGACATCCAAATAACTGATTGCACTCCTATTATATTCCACAGTGAATTCGATACCCCAGATGTTCCCATTCAAATGTTGAATAAATTCCTGGAGGTATTCCTCACCTCCTTTCCATATAAGCCAACAGTCGTCCAGGTATCTTCTCCATATATCAATCTCAGGTAGATATATGTTGTGCAAAGGGTCATATAAAATCATATCTTCCATGTAGCCCATAAAAGATCAGCATAAATGGGTGCAAAGGATGCACCCATAGCCATTCTGTAGTTGCCAATAGCAGTTTTGTTGGAAATAAAAACATTTTAGTTAGAATGTGTTCAGCCATACACAACAATAAGGTGTTCATCCCTGGGGGTATAAATTGGTTTTATTTAGCCAGTATTCCAAGGCATTAATACCCAATGAGGGATGCTGGTATAAAGCGAGGATACATCAAGGGTACACATAAGCCATTCAGGGTCCAATTGAGACTCGGAGACTATCTGCAAAAATTCAGTCGTGTCCTTGATTCTTGCTCTAACACATGTTAACAGTGGTTTCAATTTTTCAGTTAGAAAAACAGACAAGGGTTCAGTGAGTGACCCAATGCCAGATACAATCGGTCTGCCTGGTGGCTGATCAATGGACTTATGAATCTTAGGAAGTAGATAGAGTTGTTGTTTCGTAGGATCCTTAACCGTCTTAGAACGTCCGTACACAGAAAATTCTCACAATATAATACCCTTCTACATGCTGATAGTTTTCATCCGAAACATATTATTGAACATACGAAATCACAGTTTGTGCGGATGAAAAGGATTTGTTCCTCAGTGGATGATCTTCAGAGTCATCAAATGGATCTAACCAAGAGATTTTTGTCCAGAGGTTATTCCACTCGTACTATTGAGTCAGCAGTCCAATTTAGTAATGCTAAATCCAGGGATTCTCTTCTCCAATACAATACTAAAACTCATAATGAGGAATCAGATGTATGTAGATTTGTCACCACTTATGGCAGGAATAGTGCCAATTTAGTAAATATTATTAATACTCACTGGAATATATTGAATTCTCATCCATTGTTGGAAGATTATCTGGGAGAACGATGTTATTTTTCCTATAGGAAAGGCAAAACTTTAGGAATCTATTTTCACACTATAAAAACCAGGGTCATGGATCACACTCCAACTCAAAGAACACTTACTGGAGATAAACTTTCAGGCATTTATCCATGTGGACATTGCAGTTTTGTAACTATATTTTCAAAACTACTTCTTTCACTAGTAGGAACACTGAACAAATATACGACATACAGTATTTTGGTAACTGCAGTTCAGACTGGATTATTTATCTTGCCACATGCATGTCATGCATTTTATATTACAAACGCCTAGACAGTTTCGTGTCAGATTCTGAACAATCTTGGTGACATTACTAGAAACAGAAGATTAACCAATGCACTATATAGACATGTTATCATCCACCCAAATTCTTACATACCATCATTGATCATAATTAGGAATCGATCTTTAAAACAGGTTGGCATGATATCCCAAATGAATTAAAGAAAAAGGTGGATCATTAAACTTGGGCTTTTCCCTCCTGGATTAAATGATGACTATAATTTGTACCAACCATCATTTGCACACGTGATATGTATTCATTTCATCAGGTTGCATTGCTTGTATTTTGCATTTCCCTCAGCTCATTTTGTGATACCGTGGCTGATATTCAACAATTGTAACTTTATAACCTGACTTTGCTCGGCTTCATTTTGGCATTCCTTTATTGCTTTATTGCTTGTTTATTATCATTGATATACCATATACTGTCTCTTTGGACTTTCAATATAATTCGATATGCATGCAACCTAGCAAACTTTTGTTTACTGAACCATGCATTTTCAATTACTTTGCTCGACGACTTTTCACCACTTTTGCCTGTTTGCATTTTTGACTTATCAGGAAGTGATGTCATAGATGCCTTAGAGAACATTATATAAGATGATGACTAAGTGCTTTTTGCTGACTATACTACTGATGAAAGCCTTGCTGCTGAAACCGGTCTAGTTTCAGTTTTATTAGACTCTCTCAGTTTGCCTGTATAGACCTCCTCGGTCTGCAGATATTTAATCTGGTGGATGCAGTCACCCTCAGTTCCACCAGGCTGTCCATTAATTTTACTTCTTCTTTCAACCACTGTCACTACAAATGCCTCCTCTATGTGTCATGGGGTCATTATGAGTTGAGAATACGTCTAGGGACATGATCAGAACTGGAGGCCCATCTTCACATCAGTGTCCCAGAGGTGAGGCTGTTTTGTCTAGTGTTTCATGCTTTCAGGACTTCTTTCTGCAGGATGTGATCTCCATCCACATGGATAGCCCATCTGTAATATAGCATGTAGCACATCATATCTACTGTGAATGGAGGACATGAGGATATGGCAGTGGACAATGTCTTCACAGTGCTTTCTAATAGTAATGCATATCCCAGGTCCAACCAACCTACTAGTGGACAGGTACAACTATTGTATTTTTATGCCACATGAGTGTTTCTTCAATTCAGCTGTGGCACAGATATTTTTTCTGCTACTGGGCCTAGCCTTGCTATGATTTCCTCCTCTTCAGGGATACTATGCTACATCCATAGATACCTGGTCTTCTTTAAGCCTTCACTCCTCTTGCCTTTATGATGGCATTCCTACAGAAAATTTCATGTACAAGACCTCTGGCATCCTCATAGCCTCATAGCCTCCTGTTGGCTTAGGCAAATTTAGTTTCCCATGCCTTAGCCTCATCTCAAAAAACTGCCGTGATTGTTTGATCCTTGTCCAGTTCTCTTGGCACACCTGTCTAGCTAACCTCATCTGAATATTGTTTTCATGAAACTGACTGTATGGTTCCTCCACTTCAAGTGATAGCCAGTGATTCATACGTATCTTATAAAGTTACTTAGACCCTCTCAGACTCTCGGAAATATGCTTGTAAAATCAATTACTAGAGGTTTTCTCTTTGGACAGTGCATCAAGGACAATACTTTTTTTGGTCCTATTCATTCAGTCCTTCAGTTTTTAGCAACATGGTTTTGACTCCAGTGTACAGTTGGTGGACACACCCAATTACCACCAAGATTTTAATTCTACTTCTATAGCCTCCCAAAAGGTTTATAGAATGTTTCCGATAGAAACCTTTCTTCTTATACCTTGCATAAAATGCCCCACTCTGTCATAAGATTTGAATTTGGTTTTACAAGCTCTTGCTTAAGCTTCCTATGAACCTGCTCTTTTGCTGTAACCCCCATATTTAATTTTCCATAAACACAGAGCTCAATGAGACTTCACAATTTTTGTTTCCAAAGTCTCAAATGATCAGCTTTAAACCAGAAATTCACCTATATATTTTATCCTAATCATACCAAAGAGTATTTCATTTACAGACACTGGATTTTCATAGACACCTTT